>NC_136518.1:81788124-81948124 GCF_053919585.1 Euprymna scolopes | reverse complement strand
AAACTGAGTTAGTAAAGAAGTTTAGAACATAATTTTCCTCTCCCCAATTAACCATTTTTATACGTTGTAGTATATCTTTTATCTTGGTCGCTTGGCCTTAGTGGATTCCAGGACAAGAATTTATCTATTCTGGTGGAGTATCCAGCTTCGTGCTTTTACTTGAGGTAACATCACTTGGAGAAGGTGCACCATTCCTCGGAAAAGCTGTGGGGTAGCCATAGTGAGGAGATCTTATTTGGGCAGCGAATACGAAATGTGATTTTAAATATTTGGTCAGGGTTTACTTCTTTGGAAAAAGTATCCTCATGCCAGGTTGTTCTGACAAACCCCTGTACAGATAGGCCTTAGACACTCTATGACAGTGTCTAATAGGCATTCAAGTTCTCTCCAGTAGGCATTCAAGTTATCTACACTGTATGTGTCTGTGTGCGTACATTTCCCTACCAAACTACGCTATCAATTTTCAGTCTACAGACTCGAGATTTGACATTAGGATTTGGGAAAAATTTGTTAATCGGTTCTCGGCCAAGAATTTGGCTGCCAAGGGGTCAAAGCTCAACGATTTGACCCTTGAAAACTCTACTAAACTCCTCCGCCAATTTGATGTCTAAACACTTGAAATCTTAGATGTAGATTACTTGAACATGGATCAGACATTTAAATTTGATTTAGGCCCCAAACAATAAACGTTAAGGGGTCAAAATTTAGGTCAAAGTTTTAAAAAATTTGACCTTTGCAGTATTAATCATTGATTATATAATGTTACTAGCATGGGTGCCGGCGTTGCTTGGGTGTTTGGAGGTGTGTGTTGAGCCAAAAAAAAGTGGTAGTAGGAAGACAGGCTCCAACCCGTACAGTGAAGGAGGAAAAGAACGGGGAAAAAATGTGACGTCTTTGCTGTTACGATCACCATCAAACCGGAAGTGACGTAGGCTTAAATAAAGGCTAGACAATCGAAAAGCGGGGATTACTTTCAAAAAAGTGACCCATCCCTGTAGAAAAGTGCCCAGTTGAGGGTAAAGAAATTCATGTTTTTAGCCAATTTTTCGATATTTGTCGAGCTTCAAAACGATACTGATCTTGTGAAAATCCGTCGCCTCTGTCGAAAGTTTTAGACCTGCAAATATACATACATACATTTATATATTGATAGCTCAAATTTTCGACCCAAACCTATTAAAAATCTTGCCCTATCTCTGAATACCCTTTATGTAAAATTCCAAATGTTTAGACCATAAATTGTCTGAATAATTTGGTAGAGACCGCAGAGGTTACTATTTTTAAAACTTTGACCCCTATTATGACCCCCTTAAAATTTACTGTTTTTGACTCAAATAAAGTTATTAAGTTAGATCCCTGTCCAAGGAACCGATGTCTAAAATTTAAATTGTTTATACCCAAAATTGTCGGAGGAGTTAGGTAGAGTTCTCAAAGGTATAATCGTTGAACTTTGGCCCCGTAACAGCCACATTTCTGCCCGGAAACGGATTACAAATATTTCCCCAAATCTCAGTACCTTATATATCAAATTTCGAGTCTGTAGATTGAAAATTGACAGAGTTATTGCGTAGGGAAATGTACACACACACACACACACAGCACACACATGCACGCACACAGACAGGCACTTTTACTTTTATAGATATATAGATAAATTAAATTTTAAAAGAAGATTCTCATGCTGTAATTTTTTAAGTTATAAATTTATTATATTTTCTTATTAGAATATCTTTGCTTTTCTTTTCTAGTTTTACCAACTAGTCCTTTACTTTAAGCTTGACCATATTACTTTTCATACGCGAATTTTTCAATTGTAATCCAGGCTTTTTCCAGGCTTTCTGTAAATTGATTTGTTCTTTGTTTAATTTCAGCCTTATTTTTTGCCCCCATAAACGTAACATACACATATGCAATAACAATGCACGGCACTCGTCTGCTTTTAAAAAATATCCCTAATTGTCTCTCTTTCATGCTTTCATTCTCTCTGTTTTACTTGTTCGTTCTCTTTTAGCAAGAGCGGTTAATGGATAGCAACAGTAGTCGCTGAAGCGACGGGGTTGCTTTGGAAACCAGTCATGAAAAACGTTGCTCGTCTCCTTGCGTATTTTTTTTACGATTTTGAACACCAGTAAATTCATAATAACTTTTTTTTTACTGAAAGAAAATTGAAAATTGTTTTTTTTTTGTTTTTTTTTCACAATATTACTGAACAGGTGATCTATAAACTGTAAAAATTTTTTGAAATTTGGTCGAAAAATGAGTGAGCGGTGAAACTTTAAAGCCGTTCTAAACGACTAAAACTGACACTTAACCATATATTCAAACACAGCAGTGTTTGATATATATATATATATATATATATATATATATATATATATATATATATATATATATATATATAGTAGAAATGGTAATTAATAAAAACTGAAAAAAGTGGTCAATACTGTTGTAGAGCAAATATGCGTTTTATTTTTTATTATCGTGTCTTTCTGTTAAGTTACATTATTGTTTCAGCTACCTGGCCGTTTTTTTTTTTTTTGTTTTTGTTTCTTTTTGCCGTCCGTAGATTCCTCAGACTTTTACAGAACTGTAAAAGTCTGAGGAAGCTACAGACGGCCAAAAAACGGCCGGGTAGCTGAAGCAATAATGTAACTTAACAGAAAGATACGGTAATAAAAAATAAAACGTGTATATATATATATATATATATAAATATATATATATATTACAACAACTATGGAAGGCAGTAATTACTAGGGGTACAGTTATAAGACTCAGCATTCATACTCCGTCGCGATTAATCACCTTAAGAAGGCCGGAAGATTAGTCGAAGATGAGCATATCAGTTTGCAAAAAAAATGAACATATAAATTTGTTTTCTGTTCGCTTTAAAGCCATCAGAATGTGCACACGTATACAGATAAGATGTATTAGCCCATCTTTTATGGGAGAGGTTGATTAGTTTGCGATTCTTATCTACAATAATAATTAGTTGCTGTTCAATCTGTTGCAATAAGGTTTTTAGAAATAAGAATCACTCTATTAAATTTCGCTGGTTGAAAGGACGCAGTTATTTTTCCCCCCATATAAACCTTCTCCCACTCTCTCCTTCAAGACATTGCGTTCAGCTATTAAATAATTTCCTGGCAATTATATTTCATACACTTTAATGAGTCGGTGTAGCGTTGAAATTAAAAGCTAAAAAAAACAATTAAAAACTAAAAAGTCTCATTAAATGTAAACATGGATAAACTGTAATATTCGTTAGATTGATAAAAAGAAACGGTTATGCTGTTTATGCTTTTAACGCCGTACACAAGAGTTTCCGTCAAGGAAATGCGTACTTACATTGAACATATTGTATAAGGTTTCCATTCAGAACAAAGAGCCGCCATTTTTTTTCTGTTTACTGTTTTGCGTTAAAAATGCGCCAGATAACCATATGATTTGCCTTATATACGCTTCCAGGCTTTTTCGTATGGGCACACATGAAACTAGTTCCCTTCGAAGCAATCTTCTCCGGTTGAAATGCACTTGTTGAACTGTTCCAAAACATTCTTAAAAGCAAATGAGGAACTGTCTGGATGCCCATTTTGGTCTAATAGTCTGTGACAAAGATGGAGTTGTGGACTGGTGCATTCGCGCAAACATTTCGCATCTTTAGTTCCTCACGAAAAATTGAGTGTGCATTCCCCACACTGACGTCAAACTTATACCCTCTGAAGACAAATGACTATCTTTATTCATGAAATTCTTTATTTAGCCAATAAACTCCGGTGTTTGAAATCCCTGACTTCTCCCAAACCGCTTATCATCCCTCACACAATCTCTGTCTTCCTTGAATTTCTTATGCCATTCAGAAACTGATGATCGATTAATGCAAGATGGTCCAAAAGCAGTCTAAAGCATTCCATACGTTTGTGTGGCATTTTTCCAAGTTTAAAAGATCTTTATTGCATATCCTTCTTCGAAATGTTCACGCCTCCAGATTGCATTTTTGGAATTCACTAGATTTGAAAATCAGGCTTTAGAAAGGTGTATTCCAATTCCTGCTGTACCTATTCATTTAAAGCTGAAATCATAAAATTAGGTCAGTCATCTCATGAGATGTAAAGCACTAATACACTAACTTATCAAGAGTCTGTGACATTTTTAAATGACTATATAAAAATCTTGAAACTTATTGAAATCATCTTGTAAGTAAAAATAATTAAATAATTCAAGTATATATATATATATAAGTTTTTTCTGTTAAAGTCCAATGAAATTACTGGATCGTTGATACGATTCGGTAACCGAAACATGTGTAACTAAGCAGATAAAACGGTAATAAAAAATATATATATTTGCTCTGCAATATTATTGATCACTTTCTTCAGGTTTTTAATAATTGCCATTTCTGATATATATATATATATATATATATATATATATATATATATATATATATATATATATATATATATATATATTCTGTAATAATTATTAAATATTTACTAACACTAGCGTTTCATCCTTTCGGAAATCATCATTGCAGGGAGTTACGATTAACACCGGTCGATAGATTCGAACCAGGAAACGAAGCCATCTCTGACTCTATTAGACGGACCAAATCCATTCGCCCACCATTAAATGCGGGAAATATTGTTGAAATTTAAACATTTATTTTTAAATGTTTTTAACGTCTGTCAGAATTATCTAATTATTTTACGATTATCTGCGCTTTATTTCAACGGTAAAGTGATCAACAATAAGAAAACAGTTTCTTAAAGGGGCTGACATAAGTATTTACTGTAATAATTATGAAATGCTCAGTGTTTCATACTTTAAGAAATGATCAGTGCTGCAGGGTGTCACGGTTAACTCCGATCGATAGATTCGAACCCGGCAACGAAGCCATCTCTGTTCCCATTAGGAAGGAACAAATCCATTTGGCCACACACACACACACACACACACACACATACATATATATATATATATATATATGTATATATATATATATATATATATATATATATATATGGGGGTGCACGCTATCTTGGCAGTTTTTTAAAAAGCTCTCTCTCTCTCTCTTTCTCTTTGTCTCTCTCTCTCTATATATATATATATATAACTGCTTCATTTACTCACATAAAATTAATATACAAAAGTATAAATTTATGCGTAAACTTTAAGTATTTACTTCAAAAGTGCTCAATACGTAGGTAGAGCTAGTTAGTAATTTATAAAATATATATGGCGATTAAGCTACACTGAATATTCCGCGTTTCATTAACTCTAGGATTCTTCAGGCTTATGCGCGCATTTTGTAGTTGTCTGTCGTTTTTATATACACACCTTCTATTGAGATTTTAGTTAGCCAATCAGCTTTCTAGTATCCACCGCTCCCTTCCTATCAGCCAATGGACATGCACTTATAGGACAAAGGCCCATTTGACCTCTGGTTGATCTGATTCGTTGTGCGTGTTCTATTTAGCCTCGATATCTAGTGTCTTGACCTGTTTTAAATCTAGGTTAGTTTTTTATGTTAGTTTTATATATATATATATATATATATATATATATATATACACACATACATATATATGTATGATAGTTTTTGTATCAGCATGTTTATTTATTTATTTTTTATTTTCTATTGTTTTGTTAGTTTTTAAGTTATTTTGGATCTCTATCCACAGTTGTTCGCTATTTCTCTCCTATAGTTTAATAGATGTTGGGGTTCATTAAAGTACAGGATAGCAAATTTTTCATGAAGGCATAATCTACATGGGTCATCTAGGTCTCTACAGGTGTTTGATTGTCTTACCATTTTCCATTCGACTACCGCCGAACGGCCTTGAGTTCCCAGTATTTATTTGCTAGCGTTGTTTTCATACAGTGTTTTTTTATTGTTGAATGTAGTTTTGTGATCATAATATTAAGTTTGGAAATCTAAGGAAGTCATACCCACGTAATATTTCTTGTTATTCGCAAATATTGTGGCCTGGTAAACTATGCATGTGGTTAGACATTGAATTTTAAGTGGGCAAAGTGTGCGGTATCTACAGTTGCATTTATCTTGTTCGTTATTAGTATTTTTATTTCTAGTTCTAGTATGGCTGTTGTTGTCCGGAGTTGGTTTATTATTATTATTATTATTATTATTATTATTATTATTATTATTATTATTTCTGCTAGTTATGTATGTGTCTTTTGTGTTAGTTTTATTTTTGTCATGGTGTCTACTTTTTTATTGTTCATTTTTTTGTTGTCTACATTGTTTTTATTTAATATTTTGTTATTATGTGCTTTAATTATCATCTCTAAATTTTCGCAGCAGCTGTAGGATACTTTGAGGGTATTTTTTATTGAAAATTTTGTGTAAGGGGTTGGTTGCGGGAAAGTGCTTTTCGATAAGATCTAGAAATGTCTTGCCAAGTTTTGTTTTTAACATTTTATTGTATGAGGCCGTATACCAAATTATATTTCTTTTTCTTCTATTTTTTAATTTTATAATAATAATAATAATAATAATAATGATAATAATAATAATAATAATAAACCAACTCCGAATAACAACAACAACAACCATACTAGAAATAAAGATAAAAATAAACAAATAAATAAATAAACATGCATATACAAAAACTATCATGCATATATATGTATGCGTGTGTGTATATGTATATATATATATATAACATTTAAAAAAATAACCTAGTTGCATGAGGGCTGCAGGTATTGGAGAGTTACATTTCATTGATGGAAACATGAACTCCAACATGTACTATCAAATACTGCAGCAGAGCATAAGCCCTTCCCACCAGAAACTGGGTCGCAGTGCAGTGTTCCAGCAAGAAAATGGCCCAAAAAACACATCCAAGATAACCACTGCTTTACTGAAGAGACCGAGGGAACAGGTGATGGACTGGCTAAGCATATCTCCAGACTATAACCCAATAGAACATCTTTGGGGCATCCTCAAGCAGAGGGTGGAGTTGCGCAAAGTCTCAAATATCCGCCGACTCCGTGACGGTGTAATTGAAGAGTGTAAGAGTATTGCAGTGTCTACATGTGAAGCTCTGGTAAACACCATGTCCATGGGGGGTAAAGACACTTTTGGATAATGATGGTGGTCATACAAAATATTGAGAGTTGACATTTTGTATGTTAATATTGAAAACTTTTCGTAAGGAGTGTACTCACTTTTGTTGCAAGGAATTTGGCTTTTAATGGCTTTATTTTGAGTTATTTGAAGGGATAAATAAATTAAATCATTTTCATTGTGTCAAAAGATCATGTTTCAGTGTTGTCCCATGAAGAGATATATTTAAATATTTGAAGAAATATGAAGGGTGTACGCACTTTTCTGATACTATATATATATATATATATATATATATATATATATATATATATATATATATATATAGTCATCCACATACAGTACTGTTTCGCTGTACCACAGCTAGCTCATCAGTGCGGCTAGACAGACAAGTCAGGATCGAAACCCGACCGCCCATACGACATAGTAAAGTCTACTAACCATATATATATATATATATATATATATATATATATATATATATATATATATATATATTTATATATATATATATATACTAGCACACTTCCCGGCGTTGCCTGGTTGTAAAATACGCTCAAATATGATATTTTCATTTATGCAGATTTCGTATTTATTATTATAGATCCAATTCTCTATTAATTATATAATACGGCCGTTCACTTTAATGGTATCACCCCCCTATTTGTAGCTGTTAGAAAAGGTAGGCCTTAATTTTTAAACGTTCTTGTATGACAAACGTGGCCTCAGGATGACTTATGCACAGACATTGTTAGTCGCTGACAAAAGTGCATAGAAAATGGCGGTGACTATGTAGAGAAATGAATTCTGGAGTGCACTGTCCTTGAGAGTTAACGTTAAGCGTGAAGAATTTGGCCATGGCCTTTTAAAAATTCTGTATAGATCTGATAGCCGTATGTAATCAGCATGCAAGATATTTTTATCTAATATATATTTTTAGGTTTATTAACGTTTGATATCACGTCAGCAATATTTCATAGAATATAACGGAATATGACCCAGTTAAAACTTTTTCCCATTCTTACGCTGACAAACGAGGGTTCGAAGTCTCACGACTGATTTATGCTTACATGACCCAAGTGTTGTCCGTTAGTCGATTAGTTAGCAATGTGACGGTAGTGAAGTGGTTAACGATATAGACTGACGAGCTGGATGTTCAAAGTTTCAATCCTTTTGATCCATATTTTCAGTTAGTCATGTGGTCGTTCCCGTAATCCCGGATGTCTTTCTGTAACGTTACCCAACACGTTGTAGCCTCAGTTGCAAAGTAGACAAATAATAGGAAAGAACTTCAACTCGTGTTTTTTTTTTCGTTGTAACAACATTTATTTCCTCATTCTCCCGCCACGCGTGATTTCTAATTATGCCATTGACGTCTCTCGCGTGGTCGTTTTTCAAGCGTGCTCTCGAATGTCATCCACGTTTCTAACATGATCGTCGTCTTCTCGAACGTGCTCTTTCCTTTTCATAATCTTTTTTTCCTTGCCATGACGTCATTTGGCTCACGGCTCGGTTTTCGCATATAGCCGACTGTGTTATGTTACATTTCTTACATAATTTTGCTTAAAAACATATCGGGGAAACCCATACCAACAATAGAATCGTCGCATTCATACGATATGATGATGATGATGATGATGATGATTAGTTGACCATGCTTAAATTTGAAATCATATTATGTAACTCAGTCAGTCCGTACCTTTAACGTCTGAAATTGCTTTTGTATTATTAATCGTGCAGATTGTTACGAGACAACTTCAGAATATTCATTGACAACTGGATTACATTTTCTTGAGGTTATCGCTGACACAAGACTAAAAACTAAAACGAAGTTGTATTTAACTGCCGGGCAGTTCAATTTCGACATTGACGCCATAAGCAACGTAATCGATTAGCGACTTGACAGCCATATAGAAGCTAGCCGTAATGGTGAGAATGGCGACTGACTGTCTCTCACTAAATAAAAGTTATTTCAAATAACTCCTGCAGAAAATCCTGCAGTTTGGAGCGTTTGGCTTTGACATTTTAGATGCTCTGCCTGTATATCATCAGCGTCGATACCTCAAATTTTCAAAAGTGGGAAAAGAAAAAGAATTATGTAAGAAAAAAAGGGGAAATGGGTTTATCGGTAGAACAATTTGTACACAAAGCAACACAAAAAGAAGCCGAATGCATTGTCAGTCAATGTGTAGCAAATTAAAGACCAGACATAAATAATAGGTTTATTTATAGTTGGTTTATGGACAGTTTCAGATGTAGCCATAGATTTGTGACAGTTACGACCGGGTTTCGGACAATCTTGGGTTGAGGACAGTTGCAAATTCGAGATAGAAGTATATTGTTACATGGGCTAGATCGTGATACCTTTGGGAAATTGGGATGGCTTGACATCAACTGACAAAGGAGCCTCGAGAGAGAACTACTTAAAGGTGGACATAGCGTGTAGAGTGACGAGCTGTCATACACACACACATACACACACGCATACACACACAGATTTCAACTAATATTTACAGAAAGCATCGAAGTGCGCTTTATTTTATTTTAATGTTATACTTGTAAGTCCGTGCGGGCCTTATTGGCAACCGCAAATATGAAAGAAAATACGACTGAGGAAACCACCAAAACAGTGTTGGGATCTGTGTCGATGTTGTCCAGCGGGGAACACATTGTTTCCTTACTCACATACGAAGTTCTCTCATTTGAATCGTTAAATGCACGGATTTAACAAACTAAATTTATGTATTTTTTTTAATATTGTAGTCATTACTTATATTTGTCAAGAGCAGTGGAGGATAAGTTTATTGAAACGAGAATGAATGGTAGCCGATGAAATGAATAACCCTATGATGGTACTAACATTGATTGACGGGAAAAAAACAACGTTTGATTATTCCAGGCTTGGTTCATGATAAGAATTTGCTTGTATTGGATCTGAAGACGACAAAGTTGTAATAAAAACGTAAGAAGTCCCGCGGCAATGTGTTCCATGTGTCAAAAGCGTTTAAACGATCTGCGCCCAAGAAAAATCCGCTTAGGGCTATCCATATAGAGGGAGAAAGAAAAATAATTTTCTATTGTGGTGGAAGACGAGTTGCCACAGTGAATGACGTACAAGGTGGAGCCAAAAGTTGCAGCTCATTCGAGCCAAAATATCATTGCTTCGTTTTGTTTATGACGCGAATGCTTCAAGAAAGACAAAGACTTTTTAAACAAAGTTTATGAATATCGAGAAACCAAAAACACAATGTCAGCATGGAGTAATTAATAAATATCACAGACCTTTCTGCAACTGAATTATATTTTATGCTAATGAGTTCCACCTTATGCTAATGAGTTTCTCACTTCCCCCCCCATTTTCATGCATAAATAATAAAAAAAATATACCGTGCATTAAATTAAAAAAAAATTAAAATATGGAATTAACATGATATATTTATACATTTTTGTTTAATTTTTCCCCGTTTTGATGCATATGTACCATAGTCTGCGGCGATGTCGCGTAGACAACAGTTCTCCAGTGAAATAGAGAGAGGAGCAGTAGGAGGTAGCAGGACTGGTTACGTCACTCGGAGATAGCACCAGAACAGTAAGACAGAGAGAGTGGAGTGGGAAAGATGTGACGGCATGAACTGCAGGAGTAGAGAGCAGACAGCAATGTATTTCCGCTAGCCGGTGACAGGCCTGTATGAATTTGTTATTTTGAATGGAAAGCACAGACAGGAAATAAAAG
Source organism: Euprymna scolopes (assembly GCF_053919585.1). Lineage (NCBI taxonomy): Eukaryota > Metazoa > Mollusca > Cephalopoda > Sepiida > Sepiolidae > Euprymna > Euprymna scolopes. The sequence goes on along the minus strand of NC_136518.1, from coordinate 81,937,301 downwards.
ATAGTTCAAAGTATTTCATTTATTATTTGGCACTTCGATGGGGTCGACAGGCGAGAGGAAGAACGAAATAAGAACGCCTACTCCTAACATTACGCATAAGTAATAAGAAAATATACTTGACAAATGTCAAATATGAAATTAACATCTATCTATCTATCTATCTCTAAAAGTGAACGTGTCTGTGTATCTGTGTGTCTGTCTGTGTGTATGTGTGTGTACATTTCCCTACGCAATAACTCTGTCAATTTTATGTCTACAGACACGAAATTTGATATACAGATTTAGATGATAAGTTAGAGTATCCGTTAATTATGAACTCATCTAGGGAAGTGGTCGGTTCTATTCCAGTTTCGCTTAGAAAGAATATGTCCGGTTTCGTCTCCTGTAATTGGGTTTCAACCTCTGGAAGGTTGGAACGTAGACACCTGATGTTGGAGAAGGAGACATGTTAGTAGGGGTCTACGTTGGGAGATGGTGTTCTAGGTATATATATATATATATATATATATATATATATATATCGCTTACAATGGAAAATTTCAGAACTAAATAAACTTATCTTATCTTGTAAAGGCTACTATAGTTTCCTCAAAGGTTTTTGGATTTTTTTTTTTTAATTTCGCTAGCTGAAATCTTTAGAGTGCGATAAAAGATGGAAGTATTTGAAATTCAGGTACTAATGTTATGATATTGTTTGCATATTCTTACAGCCAGTCATCCTAAATCTTAATTAAACAAAAAAAATATGGTTCTTTTTTATAAAAATATTCAAATATTTTATCCAATCCACACAAAAATGACGGTGGATGTTTTTGTATTATTTTATTTATTTTTTTATTTTTTTTTTTAAATTAAAATTTTAAATTCTATTAAAAATAGAAAATTTTTTAATAATGTTTTGCTTTTCATATGAGAAAAATCAGTGTCAGAGCGATTAATAAATCTCATCCTATGTTGCCCGGGATTAAATGATGACCAACGACTGTTTCACACTTCCATATATTTATTGTCATCGAGATCGGTGAAATCGAACATCAATCAAATCGATGGATCGTCTGCTCTAATTGGGGACCCATTACCGTGAACCGGAATGAAGCTCCACATGTCTCTCACACTCACGTGACTTCAAGATACTTTGTAGGTTATATTGCAATGTAGACTACAAACAAAGCTTCTTTCTTAGAACTGCACGCCTGTGGAATTGTCTTCCGTTTTTCCTGCTTTCCAGCTGACTACAATATGGTTGTGTTCAAGTCTAACGTAAACAAGTTCTTGATAAGCCGTTCCACTTGTTAACAAATTTACCGAATTTCCATTACTAACGATTACTATATTGTCCAATTTCTACTGTACACTCTTTAACCCTTATCCTCGAGTGGCCTCTTGGCCTTGATAAGTGGTGATGACTATGTAAAAAAAAATGTATCGTAGACTAAGTCACCATAAAGTTGAAAATGAAAAAAAAAATCAAGTATCATGCTTCAGTCGTGCTCCAAAACAGAAACGCTCATTTGGGACACACCTCTGTCATATCAAGGAATCTACTGTGGATTTTTTTTTATGTCAGGCCATTCGACTTGTGTGGTAATAAAACTTCTCAAATGCACCTCTGATGCTGTGTGAAAATTGCCTGTTCGTTCTATTATCGGATTTTTTCAGTTATTGATTATCGATCCTCATCGAAGATATCACGATACAAAACCTATCTAAGAACACTGCCAGGCAGATGAAGTACTTTCCTGTGAAATTTCATAAAAGTCGGTCCATCCGTTTTCAAGTCCATAGGGAATGAACTCGCAGACATATGAAATTCTTTTCATATAAAATAGTGTATATATATATATATATATACATATATATATATATATATATATATATATATATATATTACTTCAAATATATTTTATGAAGACACAGTTCTGTAAATAGCACAAGAGTATACATTTTTATTATGTTAATCATTTTGAATACAGGGAACGAAAAGTCATCCTTGATTATATATAAGACAAACATTTTGTTTATTATGCCTCGAATTTTGATAGCTTTCTCCTTCTTTATGAGAGTTGGTGCCTGAGCGGCTCGCATGTAATCGTGCAACAGACCCATATAGGGTTATTGTTCGTACAAAGACATCAATATGCATATATCTAACTTCATATCAATAATGATAAAATCGATTTCCGTTACTAGGGTGTTGCTACTTTGAAGAAGGAGGTCATGGGTACCAATCTTGTGTTCATCCCAGCAGCATCCAACCATAACATAACAATTATTCACCGAAATTTCGCCGCCATTTTATCCGCTGTCCGATTTATTCGTGCAAGTCAACATGTTTCCATTAATTATGTTATGTGCTAGCAAGGCTATTTGACGTTGTCCGTCTATCGTTCTGTGTAATGTTATCAATGTGTTGGTGAGTCGTTGCCGTTCCTCCCTCTATTTTATCTTTACTTGTTTGTTCAGATCCGTCTTGTGACGTCTTCAACTGTGGTCGAAGTTTTGGTCGAAGTGTGAAACCGCTAGGCTTTTCATATAGTGATTGGCATAAATCGACTTGTATACGCGGAAATAGAGGGAAAGAGAAAGAACGAAAGATAGATAGAGAGAGAGAAAGAAATGAACACAGACAAACACAGAGAGAGAGTTTATATCATGTGTATTGGTTGGACTATTGTTCTTCATCTTGAGTGTTATTTGTGCAACGTTTTAGGCGGATTGGCTTTCAACAGTCCTCTGGCATGTTGGTTGATGTTTAGAAACAAAAAAGGAAAGTTACTGGCTCTGTATATATTTTCGTATCCTAGGAGGTAGTCTCTATTTTATGGTTATTGTTTCGTATTTGTGAAAAATTGGTTGGCTAAGAAGAGGCAAATAACACTGAAGATGAGAACAATAGTCCGGTCAATATAAATCATATAAACAATTAGCTCTCATCTCAAAAGTTCAGAGAGATAGAGGGGAGAGAGAGAGAGAGAGAGAGAGAGTTATTGTTGTTAAATTTAACTCATACGTAAAAGTTTGTGGCATGTGCTCTTTTCTCCAAAATTGCCATTTGCTTAAAACAGACAACATTTTTTTATCTATAAAGTCACTTTCTTTTTTTCTTTTTAGCTCTTATAAGTCAATATGTATAGGCTGAGGCAAAAGTAGGTGGACAGGTTATGGTTAGGGATATAATAAAGAACTGCATTAATATACCTGATACATGAACCTATTAAAAATACTGTCCACCTACTTTTGGCTCACCTTGCATAATTCATGTATAATAGTTTGTGCCATGTTGTTCCTTCTTTAAAACTGCCTTTTGCTTACACGAAAAGCATTTATTATATTTAAAAGTTTCTCCTTACTTTTTTATATACTTGAATAAGTTTTTGTTTAGTTATTAATAATTCTCATCTTGTCGGCGTCACTTGGTCTTAAAGTTGACTAGTTTTCAGTAATGGGATATAATTAGCTAATTTATGCCAGCTAACATATCCACCTGAAAAAGCTTAAAAATATAAGAATCATAAACGTGATGAATTGATCCTAAGCTTTACCAAGGTTTTAACTTATTTTAATAACTTCATTTTATAAAGAGATTATATAACAATAGCATCGGAAATTCTAAATACATTAATCATGTATACTACTACTGCTACGACTGCTACTACTGCTACTATTACTACTGCTACTACTACTATTACTACTGCTACTACTACTACTGCTAGTACAACCACTACTACTACTACTACCACTACTACTGCTATTACTACTACTACTGCTACTGCTACTGCAACTACTGCTACTACTGCTACTTCTACTACTACTACTACTACTGCTACTACTGCTAATACTACTGCTACTACTGCTACTACTACTGCTACTTCTACTGCTACTGTAACTACTACTACTGCTACTACTACTACTACTAATGCTACTACTACTACTACTGCTAGTACTACCAACACTACTGTTACTACTACTACTGCTACTGCAACTACTGCTACTACTACCACTACTACTACTGCTACTACTACTACTGCTACTGCTACTACTACTGCAACTACTGCTGATACTACTGATACTACTACCACTACTACTACTGCTACTGCTACTACTACTGCTACTGCTACTACTTCGATTACTAATTCTACTACTGCTGCAACAAGTTGTTGATCAAATGTGAATGTTTAATAATATTGATTTCTGAAAAATTTCTGAATGCTATTTTTGTAAAATAATAACAAAAAAATCAATTATCGTTTCAGTAAATTCCCGTTTTTTTTACGATGACCTTGATTTTATTCAGACAAATACACACAACTTGTACATATACATATATATATATATATATATATATATATATATATATATATATATATATATATATATATATAAGGTGGAATAATAAAAGAGTCACCCTAAAATCAAAATATACTACAGCTTTATTTTAATTCTTATTGAAAAATCAATTCAGATAACTTGATTATGTAGTAGAGCCGAGATCAATTCAATGCAGCCGCCTTCAGCCTCAATCACCGCCTCGATACGGGCCTGGAACTGGGAGCATGCCTTTTTCACCAGCGCCGGCAGGAGCTCAGCTTTGGTATTTTGGGAGGTCATGTTGATGATGTACTCGACGTATGACCAAACGAAGTAATACAGCGTGTTCAGGTCGGAGGGGGGGGGAAGGTAAGAACTTAGTGAGAGGAAGTTACAAACTCGTAGAACTCCTGCTGAAGTCAAGCTTGGATCAACGCCAGCGTCGAGTCCTGCTGCCACCGGATTGCACCAGGGGTCACAACATTCTTCAGCACATCTAGATACACTTTGGTGTTGACTTTCAAGCCGACTTCGTGAGGTGGCATGATGTCGGCCTCACTTGAAACCACACCAAAGACCAAAACCGTGACTGGGAACTTCGTTGAGCTGTGCTCTCAAGCATTGAAGCGTCGGGATTTGTATTTTGAGGTTGCTGGCAATGGTCCTGCTTTTATAAGGTGAATCTGTAGAGAGCATAAGTTTTACAACGGCGAATCTCCAATCTCGCTCGTTGAACATTGTATCACTTTCAGACAAGATAGAAGGTTCTTATCGATCTTGGAATTTTATACTCAACTAGTAGATACTCTGCAATACAAAAGAAAACATGTTTACATCAAATGGAATCTTGTTGTTTTTTCTAGGGCGACCATTTAATCGTTCACCTTCGTGCATATAAACTTATATTTTTGCATGCGTATAAAAACACTTTAAGTGGACTTCTGTCTGGCAAGTTCCAAATATTTTTTTTTTATTTTGAACCCTTAACAAGTATTTGTATATATAACAGTCCTCAAGGTCCTCTACAACCTTGCGTTTCGTAGAATATGCACTTTGAAAAAATATAGACAGACAGACAGACCTTGTGTGTTTTATATATGTACTAATTTATACGCATTTTTTGTGAATGTAGTAGTTTGTTAGAATTTTCTCCTAACAAACATAGAGCCTGACAAACGAATGCCTCATATATATATATGTATATATATATATATATATATATATATGTGGGGGGGGTTGTGTGTCGGTGTGGGTGTGTATGTGTATGTGTGTGTGTTATTTATTTGTTTTGTTTTTTGCGATATTTTTGAACGAATTCTATTATTTATAAGAAAGTGTCCCAATTTCAAATTTCGCTAGATTCAGCCACTCTGAATGGTCGTAGACAACGAAACACGTGTCAGTGGATAATTATATGTTTAAAACTCTATGTATGTATGTATGTATATATATAAATAACAGATGCATGTCATATATATATATATATATATATATATATATATATATATATATATATATATATGCAATAAATAGAATTCGTATGTTAGTATTGTTTGTGTCTGTACATACATACATATGTACAATCGAGCAAAAACACACACATTCAATTTATGTACACATACGCACATATATATTGCCATATATATTTTTATAACGTAGTATATATATATATATATATATATATATATATATATATATATATATATATATATATATATATATATATATATATATATATATACTCAAACATTGTCTAGAGTATTTAAAAGAACACAGCGCAATAATCAAATAATCACATAAGGGAACAAAAATGTTTCTAAACAAATTTAAATTTTTATAGATTGGAATGAGTTTGTGAAGCCAATCAACCGAACGAATTATGGCAATAAATAAACGAGTTTGACTATAAAGTCATCAGAAAAACAGCAAATAAGCAAAAAAAACAAAATGTGAACTTAGATATATAAAAGAATTAAACAACAACAGAAATGAACTAATAAATTAAATCACATAAATACAAGTGCAGAAACCACCCCAAAACGACATAAACTACACAAATGTAAGATTCATTCATGCAACTAAACATGAGTCAGTTTTTAACTTTATTATGTAGTGTACGCTGTTATGCTATTACAATCGCATGCATGTCCGTATAGTATCCGGGGTAATCTTTACGTTACAATAAATGGTAAATATTCTTATTATTGCACAGTTATCTACAAGATGTCTTCAATAAGTTTCCAGGCTTTTTGGTACGAGCATTAAAATTGGCCTACACGCTTTTAAAATTCACCATGTTATTTTGGTACTCTTGCATAATTTGACCCGAATTCTCGTGAATTCCCGTCAAGCATGGATCGGGCGAGACCGGCAATTATCGGTGTCAACCGAGCGTCGTAACTGACAAAAAAACAAACAAAAAAAAAACCCGGAAAAATACAAATGCAAATAATTAAAAAATAACAAAAAAAAATACCTTGAAAAATGAAAATATGTTTATTTCATTTTAGTATTTTTTTTTTTTTTTAAATATTTATCAACAGAAGGTTTGTTTGTTTTTTCCCCAAGAAAAGATTTTTTTTTTATAATTGTTAGGTGTAAGTACATGTTTTTGTTTTGTTTTCTTTTCTTTTTTGTGACCGTATTTTTTCTTCTTTTTTTTAAATTTTATTTTCAAGAATTGTTGCTCAGACAAGTTCTTTTGGTGGCACTGTCCATTTGTACATCTCCAGGAGGAACCATCTTTTACACACGATCTTTTTTTAAGTTTGTGTTTACAATTGTTGCACCTCATTTTGGAGGGACAGCAATTTCTTCTCCTGGCAATATGAGATTGTCTGCATCGATATTTTCATTTCTTTTTCTAACATGTATAGATTTATTTTTTTGCCTGTCCTTTTTCTGTTTGGCGAGTTTGAAAATATATTTTTGTCAGCTTTTCTTTCTTTTTTTTTTTGTTGGTTTAGTCGTTTTCTTCCAATTCGAATGTCGTCTGCTTCCATTTAGATAGCGCTTTTTCATTGGCTAATCAAACTCCCAAAAATTCAATTTAAAAAAATAATAACTAAATAATAAATAACTAATCAGAAAATAAAGTCACCCCGCCCCCCCCCTTAATATCACCTTAAAAGTTACTAAACATAAGAGAAAAAAAATTAAATAAATAAAATATAAAAGTCGAGTTAACGTTTCAACATTTGAACAACGCTTGCGGCTGACACCGATGATTGTCGGTCTCGCCCGATCCATGCTTGACGGGAATTCTGGTCCAATTATGCATCTTATGAGATGTCTGACCAATTTTCATAATTTCAGGTTCAAATAAACAGCTACTGCAGAAATTGGAATACACCCTACTAAAGACCGATTGCCATAGCTGGTAAAATTTCAAAAATGTAATCTAGACGTGCGAACACTTTAGAAGAAAAATATGCAATAAAATTCTGTTTGAAACTTGAAAATACAAATGCCACATAAACCTATTGAATGCTGCAGACTACTTTTGGACGACCTTGTGTAAATCAAGCATCAGTTTTTGAGTGGCATAAGAGAATTAAGGACGGCAGGGCGTCTGCTAGGTATAATGAGAGGTGTGGGAGGAGTAAGGAATTCAGAACACGAGTTGCTCTCTGTGACTTTTGGTTATTCCCTAAGCTCAAGGAAAATCTTAGAGGTAATCATTATGAGAGAAGTGAGGAGATGAAAGAGGCTGTGACGTGGGCCATTGACACACTCCCCCAAGAGGACTTCGATGAAGCCTTCGAGAAGTTGTTGGAACGGCACAACAAGTGCATTGCAGTTGAAGGAAATTATCTTGGTAGGGACTGTAGTTTTTTGTGTGCGCTAGCAATAAAAGTTCGCATACTAAAAAAAGTCTGGAGACTTATTAAAGGTACTTCGTATAAATACTATAAATAAAGCCATTTTATTTGGAAAACGGTTCTAATACTTCAAGTTAACTACTGCTAATGCGTGACTTGATGTGAAAACAGAGATATACAGTAAGCACTACCAGTAAACATATTGGTAGTATAATGTGATAGTTTTCTTGTTTTTTTATTTATTACACTTTCACCCCAAACAAGGCACATTGCCACTTTGATGCACGGGGCTACTATCAGGGACATAAGCTACAGGGGTACTATGTTACACTTGAACTTCTGCATGTCAGTACAGTTGGGGAAGCAAGAACCTGGAAGAGAGCTCTAAAGTCTAGCGGTTCTGGGGAAGAAACTACTGGACTAGAAGACTCTCTTACATCTAAGGATCTCAACTGTGAGGGGTGGAATTTTGATGCTTGTCGGGTTTGTCGGCGGTATTTACGTCGAGGGGGTACAAGTGCTTGCAGTTCGTCGGAGCATTCACCGTTAAAGTACTTGTAGAACAGGCAGAGGGATGCTACATTTCGTCGATGGGACAGAGGCTGAAGCTTAGATGACAGTATAGGAAACATTGTTAAAATATAAATTATGTATTTTAAAAAGTCATATTAAAGCATATGTTGAAAGTAATGTAATGTACTGGAGTTATATATATTTCTATTATCGTTTAGTGTATATATTGTATGCATTTGCGTATACGTGTGTATATACGTGTGATCGTCTATCTAAAGATCGTTGTGTTTACCTGAGGGAAATACAGTGTAACTATTGGCAATTTATTTATAAATTGTGCGTTAACAATCATAAATGCCCTTTTTAGCATAACTGAGTTGCTTCCCTTGTTATTATGTCACATATACCCAAAGAAATATGACGAGGGATTTTTCTACGATAAAGATCGAAAACTGGTGTTTTCTTGCGGTAATATTTAAGTATTCTGACATGCCAATTAAGTAGATATTAATGCTTTTGGTGAAAGTGACACACAAAGTCGGTAGATACTATTGCTTATTTTTTAATCGTTTTTTTTTTTTCGAATTTCGCTGTGATAGCGTAATTGCATTGTATTTTTTTATGTATTTGTTACAATTTATGTTACCCGTGAAGCTTTGCCGAAAGCTGTGAATGTTGAATTCTCAAGAAGGGTGCTATTATCCTGTAACGTATTGGTATCTAATGTCAAGCAACGCTGAGTTCAGCTATTATCAGATGGGTGACGCTTTGGGAACTCACTGCGCTGTATTTGAAAAGGGTGATGAGCTGTATATCTGGCTATGATCGAATATCAGTGAACAAATATTGATTAGCCAAGCTTGTAGCATAATACAAAAAAAAACGGGTCCCAACTAATTAGGCCCCGTTTCTTAGTGTTTTGTCCGAATGAAATGAAACTTTGGTCATAACTAGTTTATTATATTCAAAACATCACATCAAAACACTAGGGTCATTGGCCTTTTTTTCCGTTCTACAGCATATGTTCTAGATGTCCTCCATTTAGGTTTTGTTTTTTTTTGTTTGTTTTTTTTTGGGGGGGGGGGGTCACCCTCTGTAATAGACCTAAAGTGTTTTTACGATATTCGGGCTATTGTTTTTAATCTTGAATTTTATTCGCACAACGTTTCGGTTGATGTAAACATTTTCCGGTACATCTTGTCAAATTCGGGAATCTTTGTCGGACTCTGGAATCTGCAAAGAATCTTGAACGGAGCGGGAGTAGGACATATAAATACAGTTCCCTTCTAAATGACGTCATTAGTATAGGTCACTACGATAATCACCTGATGTTTTTGCATGTCATTGTTTCTAAGTTTTCAAGTAAATCATGCTAACATTTTTAAGTTAACATTCCTGAATTAATGTAAACAAATATTTATTCTAAATATTTTTATTATTCTAAAACATATTTTAGCTGACAAAACTTTTTGGCTTGAATGATTATAATAAGCGTCGACCTACGCATCTTTCGGTGTTACCCGGTTAATATCCAACAGTAACAGTCTTTGTTTATCTTTTTAGTGTTTTTTTTTTTTTTTTGCTTTTTGAAAACAGACGTTAACAAGTGTTTCCATTTGTTATTTTCATGGTAGGTGCTCGGCTCCAATCTCTGCTTCACATCATGAAAAGCATTCACAACAAAAAATGTTGTCAATCCACAAAAAATAAGTTTCTACTCTTTCTCCGTGTATCTCGAGATTAACGGAGCTTTTATGAGCATAAGTTTATTCCCAATAACTATGCTTATGTGGAATATAACACACGCGGTTGCTTCCCTGCTTACTATAACATGCTCGTTTTCAAGTTTGACGTTACAATTTTTTGTTGAGGTGTTCTCTTAAATAATCAAGTTCTGACCAGTTTCAATGATCGTCTTAAATTATAAAATTGTTTGTCTCATCGTCAACTAATAAAAGTTTATCCTTGAGTAGCATTTGGGCCTTGATAAGCAATTAGTCATCAGTACAAAAATTTCAACAATACTTGTAACAGACTATACCACAATATTGTGTATTCGATTCTACTGTGTAACGTGGTTGTTACATGTTAACACGAACCCAAATATTTTTTTGCGACTAACACAAATTTATCTCATACTAGCATGAGTACGTGGTGTTGCCTGGGTGTCAAGAGGTTGTATAGTAAGGCAATTGAGCAACGAACCCTCTAAAAAAAAAAGAACTATCGTGAGTACCCGTGCGAACGCAAAAAAAGTTCATATATAATTTTTATTCCTCATTTTTATTTTAATTGCACGACTTTAGTAGTGTTACACTTTTTCTATCATAAGTGCTCCTTTGTTAAATATATATCTTTGACAACATTATTCTATTATATAAACGCATATATATATATATATATATATATATATATATATATACGAAATATGAGATTAGAAAGACAACCGCGTGCGTATCTGTATTTTTTAAATAAACAAATAAACAAATATTTATTTAAAGTTTCAAATTTTCGGCTTATAAAGCCTTCATCAGGAGTTTTCTTTTTAAACAATACAATATTTTTTTTTTCTTACGTGCCATGGTGTATATATATATATATATGCATATTTTTATATATCTATTTATATATATGCATATTTATATATATATATATATATATATATATATATTTATACATAGTCATCCACATACGGTACTGTTTCACTGTATCCCAGCTCATAAGTGAGGCTAGACTTAGCAACTAACCCTACCCAGGTTTGAAACTTTGTCGCCTAGGCGCTATTCGGCGTCCTAACCTTTGCGCTAATCGGTTGCTGCTAAGATCGGTATGTGAATTAACAATGTTCAAACATTGTCCAAACACCCAAGTTCCATTTTTTTAAAAAACAAGGAGCATCGCTTAATACGCAAGAGGCATTTTGTTTCTTACTTCCCAATATGCTCAACCCGGATTAGAGATCATTTATAGTCATCCACATACAGTACCATTTCGCTGTATCACCGCTAAACAGTGCGGATCTACATTCAACTTTGTTACATCAGCGATTATTTTTCTGATTACTTCTGTCAGCCATACTGAATAAATCACATTGCGTTGTTATATATTGGGATATATTATTTGAAAAGGAAATCTCGAGTGACTACCGTCTCCACTATCACACACATAAGAAGAAATTAGCTACTGGACAGTCGTCACCACGAATTCATATTAATTTTGCTCGGTCAGGATTTGGTTACATAAACACAAAATCATGAACAATTAATCACATGATATTGCTTAATGTTCTTTGATGCGGAAAAATGAGAATAACAACAACAACAACAACAAAAAAAACGGATCAACCCTAATTTGATTTTATGGTTATTGTTTACGATGCGAAAATCAGTCACGTGACTCCTAGTCGACCATGGAGGACGGAAAAATAATAAACAAATAGTCACGTACTTCTTGATCGTTTGGTTGGTTGTTTTTGTTTTACGGCATATCAACCCTTTTCGGGTTATTTAATGCCGAATCCAAAGATTTTGAAGAAAAACTTTTTAATAGAATTTAGTTTGTTGTTTTCAAGTCGGTTTCTATTTAACCCATAATTGGGACCCTAACAGGTACTACCACTCCGAGTCAGAGTGGACCTGGGAGCAATGGTAATTAAAGGGTGGCTCCACATTCCCCAAAGCCCGCAAGCTGGGACCTCACCACTGGATATAGTTTAAGGTCATATCCAGGACCTTGATCGTTTGGGGAAAATAATATATGGTGTTTAACAGAAAGGGTGTTTCTTTAGATGGCGGCGAACATTAAATTAAAAAAATCACGAAAAATATGTTTTCTCATACTCTACATGATTTTTTTCAAAATTTAAATTTTCGCAGTTCCAAACACATGTCCCTGCGGCTCGCATGTATATGGCATAATCTACAGGTCCAATTTTAACCAACTCAACCTATTAAATTAGGTTGTATTTCGGCAATAACGGGTCGAATGTTGTATTTCAAGTGGTCTATTGTGTCTGGTTTATGAGCGTATACTTGAGATTTCCATAATGGGGTTAAATCGCACGAACGATATGCCCAGATTTACAGGTCTTTTTGGTTGAATTATTCGTTTATCAAATGTTTCTCTCAGTAAGTTCATCGTGTCATTTTTTTTTTTTTTTTTACATGGAAGTCATCATTTATCAAGGTCCGGAAGCCACTCGGAGATAAGGGTTATTGCGTGTACAGTAATCAATGGGATAATATCGTAGTAATCGTTAGTAATGGAGATTTGATAAAGTGTCTTACTTAAGGGGGGCGGTTTATCAGGAATTTGTTTATGTTGGACTTGAAGACATCTAAGTTGTAGTCAGGTAGGAAACAGGCAAATGGAAGAGAGTTCCACAGGCGTGCACTTTTAAGAAAGAAGCTTTGTTCATGGAATCTACGTTTTGATTTAGGCACAGATAAAGAGTGGGGGAAAATTACTGACAGTGGTTTCAGCTAGACGGGTATTTTTCGTGAAAGATTGGTGAGGGGGACCAGAGATTGAAGCTCAGACGAGCACCTTCCATGGAAATAACGATAAAACAAAGACAGGCTCGCAACGTCTCTTCTGTGGGAGAGAGGTTGCAGGGAAGAGAAAAGGACATCCCCCACTACGCCACGAAGTCTATTTTGTACTCTGTCAAGGCAGGATAGTCTGTTTTTAGCAGCGCCTGTCCAGATATGGCAGCAGTATTCCATCCTTGGACGTACTTGGCTTTTATATAGATAGAGAATTGCATCAGAAGTGAGATATCTTCTTGAGCGGTAGAAAGATCCCACCATCTTTCCAGCGACCTTGGCAACAGACTTGATGTACGTGTACCATTTCAGGTCAGGAGTAAAGGTCAATCCCAGAAGCTTATCAAAACATAGAGTCTCCCCTAGACGAGAGCCATCCATTTTAGGTGATGTCAGATGGGGATCAGAGCGTTGATGATGTAAAGATAGGAGTTTGGTTTTAGGTGCATTAAAAGTAACCAGTCACCTCTTCCCCCACTGTACCACGCGCTTTAGACTAGAGGAAAGAGAATCTGAGAGAACTTTGTCATTTGCGGCCTTTGATGTGTTCCCACAGATGGTCGTGTCATCAGCATAGATGTCAACGAATGATTTAAGTATGTTTTGCAACTTGCAAACACTGCTCGGGCGTCAGTCTCTTTTTATGATGAATTGCCAATTCAAAATGAATTAAAATAATCAATAGTTGCCAAGTCTGCAATTAAAAGTTCGCTTTTGTATATTAAAAAATATATAAAGAAAAACGAAATAAATATGGCCAAGTATAATAACAAATAAAATAAAACGAACAACACATATCGAAGACAACGGCCGAATCTGTCGAAAATGGCGGCCAGTCACAATACGTCAATGTGAGAAGTATTATCAAATCTAAACTGGTGTACCAATTACTACACTTTTTCTCAAGATGCAAAAGAGCGTTTTATATTTAATATTTTACACACGATCTGCCAAGATCCAGCCCCTGCTGCATCCCTGTGATTGTTTTGCAAGCAATTTAATGTAATATTATTTGATAAACTTGCTGCTGGTGTTCCCTTGATGTAAATCAACTGCGTGACCCGTCATTTACCAAAATTCTACTGATTTTCTATATAAGTCCTTAAATGCCGACCGGCTTTCTATTTTAATAGTTTCTTTACTTGAAATTATAGCGTTTTGAATTCCCTTCCTATTTCCTCTTTACCTAACTACTCCAAATTGTAGAAGTTTTAATATAAACACGCTTAGTTGAGCAACTCTGTAATATACCCCTAATTATATCCAAGTCACGATGAGCCTGTTTGCGAGATAAGGAATTAAGAATACGTGCTTATCGATTGATGAAACTTCCATCCTTTTCCGGAAGAGGAACTAGAACTCTTTTTTTAACTAGTGACTCTTCTGGGTGTTGAAATTTCTGTATGCATTGGGTTGGTGCACGCATGCATGCGATCCTGCTGTTTTAACAGTGTCTGCAACCACGCCTCTCAAATTGAAGAGCCACGGTAATCTCGGAAGACAAGTAAAGACAGTAGTTCCCGTTGCTTTCCGTTTCGATTCGGGGGTGTATCCCCCCCCCCGCCCGTGAGTTAAACGCGCCCCCAGATACCAACCCGGAAATTTCTACGACTCGGCGCGGTACATACAGCGCCTAGCTTTTCCAGATGGTCACCCATCTGGCACTGGCTAGGCTCATCGTTGCTTGATCTGATGAGAGCCGGTGTGTCAACGTGACTGTGCCATACATTGTGCCGGGTTAATGAATCACGTTAAATGTTTCAGAAGGAGGAAAGTGACGAGAAGCATTTTTATTAGATTTATTTCAATTTGAAGAAAATATTCGTCACACAAACGGTTTCTAGTAGGTTGAAGAAAGACAACATGGAATGTGAACGCTTGAAAATCCTATCAATATATTGCGATTAACTTATGCGCTGAAGTAATCGATACATGTATTCGATAAAGTATGACTGATCCAATATAAACGAAAACTCAAAAAGGAAAATTAGGTTTACAAATATCCAAAGACGGGAAACGCATTGGATTATAAATTTGTTAGTCAACGTTGAACGCGTTCCGCAGAACACGACAAAAATATGATTTGTCCAATTTAGAAAGAAAAGAAGTAAATATTTGTTAAATGATTTTTAGCTGAAACTTTTCTAGAGCAAAATTTATAAACAAGTAGCCTGGGAACCATCGCGTTGCTCGGGCCTTTGTACGACTGTATAGAGTAAAAAAAATGTTGCAGCAGCCAAGCAGGCTCGAACCCGTGACGCGAAGGTGGAAAAGAAAGTGGAGGTGTGTGTAAGGGTGTTGGTTGAACAAAATAAAAAAAAACGAAAATTGTGATCGAAAAAAAAAGGTGGTAGAAGGCAGGCAGGCTCGAACCCGTACCGCGGAGAAGTAAAAGAAAGTGAAAAAAAAACGTGACGCGTTAGCTGTTGCGCCCATCGCCACACCGGAAGTGACGTAGGTTTAAATTAAGCCTAGACAATCGAAAAGCGGCGGTGACTTTCGAAAATATAGGTAAAAAAAGCTTCCCCTCCTTGTAAAAAGTAGCCAGTTGAAAGTGAAAGAATTACTGTTTTGGCCAATTTTTCGATATTTGTCGTCTGAAGGATCGGGCCTCAACATGATATCAATTTGGTGAAAATCCGTCGCCTCTGTCGAAAGTTTTAGGCAGACATACATACATACATACATACATTTAAACAAACAGGTAGGATTTACAAGATGCGTTTCTAAACGTTTTCCCCATTACTTAATGCTGTTTGTCTAGAGACAATATGAGTTTGTTTAAAGTTAAGCTAGCTTGCCCAGAGCTACCGGGGAATTCCGATGGAGCTGCCAAGGAACGTTTTTGCAGGTCAGAATGCTCCATCCTTTGGGACGCTGACTTCTCTGTCCCATTTTCCGACCTTGTCACCACATCTTGCAGTGGAGAGAGAACTAAATACCTTCAGCTGATGGCCAGATGGGATGCAGTTTGAAATATCGATTTTGTCCCACATACAGCGCCTGGAATTCTCAAATTGTTAATCATCTGGAAGTGGTCTGGCTCATCGCTGCTTAACTTCGGTAAACTAACGAAAACCGGTATATCAATGTAATTAACCGGATTTACAACTTAATAATTATGTAATAGATACACTCGAATCCTCCCTCTGATCTAAACGTCATCGAATTGCCTCTGACGTACATAAAAGAGATTTTCAATGTTAAAAGCTGAGCTAAGATTAACACGATTCCTATTTTCGAACTCTGGGTTACAAATTATTTGACGAGTTGTTGCTAAAATTCTTTTTCGGGTTCTTATATAGAATTCACCTAATTACAAAATAAACAAAACTACAGAAAAACTCCTTTATGGTGTACTTAATCGTCACAAAACAAAAAAGACATATTCCAAATGTCACGTAAATTGATAAAAGAAAAACATTTTCAAAAGTTTTAAAACCATCAATGTGAACTCAGTAGCATTACAAAGCTAATATCGCAAGTTTGTAATAAGTATAACTTATCTGTCCTTTTTTCAAAGTGGCGATGCAAGACCGTCCCTATTTGCTTACTTACAAAATGTGATTTTCTCAGTTAATATTAAATTACTTGATTAATAGACGTGATTTTTGGAATATGATATTTTCGTTCTGTGATGGATACGTACACCTTATAGATTTTTCTGTATTTGTTTTTAATTAGGTTGAATTCTTAATTTGAACTCATTTAGCTCTCCATATTAATAACGACTTGTGCCGGAGATGTTTGTTCACGTTACATTTAAATTTTTCATGTTGGTAAATCGGAAATAAAACAAGGAGCACAAAAGGAATTCCAAATGTAAGCCGCTTGTGAGAAAAAATATTAGATGAGCTTTCCAGCATCCGTGGTCCTTTTTCTGATTTTAGGGTTGGTCAGAGAGCATAAATTCGTCGGAGCACATTCCATTGAAGTATTCTGTAATGCTTCAAAGAAATGTGCTCCGATGATCCCATGCTTCCTCGACGACCAGCACAGGGGGGCAAGATTTCGGCGAAAGGACAGACACTTCTTAGATTTAAGAGTAAAAACTTGTAGATGCTGCACAGGTCAAGATGTGGCAGGAATACTCCATGTATGAGAGAACGGTGACTGCATAGATATAGAACACAGGTAGGTGAGATAAGTTTTCTATTCCGGTGAAAGGAATGCAGTTTTATTGCAGCAGACTTAATATTTTCGGTACAACAAAACTATAATAGCGGAATTCGATTTTGTTTTGTATTTCAAGGCAAACTAATGATCTCTACTTAATTGTCATGTTACAGTAATGAATATATCCAAAAATTATGAAAAACGATGAGATAGAAAATTTTTTTTTTGACAATAATTAGCGAAAATAAAATGTTTGGCTAAAAAAACACCGGAGAGTTACAATACGAGGTAAATAGCCTATAACTATTGGCAATTTATTTCTAAATTATGCGCTAACAATCACAAATGCATTTTTTTAACATAACTAAGTTGCTTTCCTTGTTTTTATGTCACGTATACCCAAAAAATATGTCGAGGGTTTTTTTTTTACGATAAAGATCGAAAACTCTTGTTTTTCTGTGATAATGCTATAATATTTAAGTATTCCAACATGCCAATTAAGTAGATACTATTGCTTTTTGTGAAATTAACAAAGTCAGGAGATACCATTGTTTTTATTTTTAATCGATTGTTTTCGTTTTCCGAATTTCACTGTGATAGTGTAATTGCACCGTATTTTTTATTTGTTTCAAGTTATGTTAGCCGTGAAGCTTTGCCGGGATCTGTGTATGCTAAATTCTCAAGAAGGGTGTTATTATCCTGTAACATATTGGTATCTAATGTCAAGAATCGCCGAGTTCGGCTATTAACAGATGGGTGACGCTTTGGAAACCCTAGGCGCTGTATTTTAAAGTGCTAACGGAACTGTATACCTGGCTATGTACACATTTCAGTGCTTAGCTTGACGACACGTTTTCCAATGGAAGACAACAATAAAATGGAAGCAAGAAAAATTGTTATATAGGAGTTTCATTAAAAGAGAGTCTTAGAGAGAGTGAGAGGGATGTTGTTATAGTAAGAGAGATTGTTCGTTCTGTGTTCGTGTTATGAAGATTCATATTTATATTAAAACTGTTCATTACTTAGACGTGTAGAAGAAGAAACTCTTAGAGTGAGGAGATGGTGTTCAGACAGTCTTAGTGTAGATATGAGATGTAGATTCACATTGTGGATATGAGATGTGTATGTCACGACATTTTATAACACAGACATATAATAACAATTCACTTTACCTTTTTGTAAGAATCACAAACACAAAGACGAGCTTTATCAAAACACATGATGGGTTTATTTCTTCACGACCGGCCGTGGTTTTCTCATCAAGAATTCAAAGCTTCACATATTAAGTTTCAAAATGTGATCGTCTCGCTTCTAGACGATTGAAACCCATGTCTGCACCCAGACTATCGTCTGTCTTCAGACTCCCCTCTGAGTTTCTCACTGACTCTAACTAACTCTCACTTCCTATATTGATAAGTCCATGCATGTCCGGCCACGTGAGAAAAATTCACGTGTTTCAACATGCGCGAATTTGCACGTTTCCGACAGTATGATTTCCCAGTAACCTATTTTTTCTTTGATGTTTTTACAAAGGAATTCAACCTACATATCTAATTTATTTAACCCATATTTTATTATCCACATTCTTTCAAACAATTGAATAGTTTATTTATTATTTATTTCATCAGAATTA
The DNA here is from genome assembly GCF_053919585.1 of Euprymna scolopes. Classification (NCBI taxonomy): domain Eukaryota; kingdom Metazoa; phylum Mollusca; class Cephalopoda; order Sepiida; family Sepiolidae; genus Euprymna; species Euprymna scolopes. Next base: position 81,918,366 of record NC_136518.1, on the reverse strand, counting down.
ACAATTTACTGGACATTCCATTTAAACCTATTGTTCTTTAAAACTTATGTCCAGGGTTCGATTTCTGCTTTCTCTCATTTTATTTTCATTTTAACTAATCTCTCTATTTTTATACTTACATGAAAAGGGGACAGCCCTTATCATGTTACAAAATAAGGACTTCTTCCTCCAGAAAGTGATATAATTACGAGTATCGGGGACAAATTCTTTAGGAAACAAATCATAATTATCCAAGCTTTTGGTATAATAATAGATCTAAGGTGTTTGTTTTTACGACATTTGGACTATTGCTTTTTTATCTTGACTATTATTCGCGCAACGTTTCAGTTTATGTGGGCTTTTTCGGGTACATCTTGTCGAACTCGGGAATCTTTGTCGAACTCTGGAATCTGCAAAGAATTTCGAACGGAACTGGAGTTGTACGTTTTCATTCTGTCAGCAATGATCGATTAAAAGTCCTTGTTAATTCAGAATAATTAATTCCTTGTGTTGCCTGTATTGAGGACTGGACCTTCAACCTCCAAAAGGATGTCACTTACAACTGAAATTTACCTTGTACTTTATCCATAAGCTTCATGGATAAAACACGAGCCAAAAAAAATACGCCTTATTTCAGTCTCGAAAGACAATTGGATACCCCTTGTGATGGTGGTTGCGCATGTAATTGTGAAGCTAGGGTTGCATAATCTCCAACCACATCTCTCCTAAATCGGTACTGTTTGAGTTCAGTAGTAAGAAGTCCAGGAAACTGCAACCAATGCAGAGATGAGCAGAGAGCACATACACTAGGTAAAGCACTAGGTAAAAATCAATTGTGTGATACTACCTGGTCATGGCTGACTGAACGACACCATGTAAAGCATGTGTTTCAGTTGATTACATAAAAGTTTCCGTTCAGAATTCCGAGAAAATTTCTGAGGTCGAGTAGACACACCTAAAGAATTACGAAGGTTACATCGAAATGTTTTGCGAATAACACTAGAGATGAGAACAGTAGTCAGATTAATCGAAGAAACGCGAATTGTCCATCCTCATCTCAAAAGTTCATAAACATTTTTTTTTTTTTTTACTTCTCTCTTTATTTCTACGGATGTACAATTTGTCAATATTATACATGATTTTCTCTGTTTTTCGTATTCGCAACAAATGTGTCCACGGCATTATTTTCACTCTACCCAAATCCGTACATCTGATCTGATTTTCGAGCGAGAGAAAAAAAGTATAGCTTCCATCATCCGATGAAAAGATGAAGGATTCCATTCGTTGCTTACAAAGAATATATCACTGTGCCGGGTATGAATAAAACGAAAGAAAAAAGATCAAGAATAAAAAAAAACAAAGAATAAAAAAAAAATGAGATAAAACTAACAAAATCGTAAGTTGTTAGTTTAAACGAATTCCGAAAATAATTGACAACGGGTTTGTGAACGCAACAAATGGCGTTGCTAAGCAACAAACTAAACTTCAAATGTATACTTTTATATTGCGAAACCTTTTAATTCCTCTTTGGTGAGATACGCCAATGCATATATTTATAAGAAGGTCGTTCAGTGTGTCACGTTTCAGTTAGGATAGGAATAGAATCTTTAACGATTATGCAGTCTAGTTAACAATAGATAAAAAGATAAAATAACACATAGAAAACAAATAACTGTTACCAAACGCAAGAATATGCTGTGTTCTACTTCACTATATAATTTCCACGGGAGTTTACTGATTACAAGATTTCGTAATTGTTATATTAACTTAATCAACAGTTTTCGTGGTAACTAGGCTGCACAATTGCCGATTTTTTATGACAAACATGCAGGTTGAATTGACGCATCCACACGGGCATGAAAAAACAATTTTGTTCGAAAATAGCGACGACCCCAGTGTTATTTCCATATTCCTCTCCGCTTCCGGCATATCTTCTGCCGTGTCGTCATCTCTCACATTGGTGGCTGTAGAAAGGGTGCGCATGGGTTCACAAGTATGCAAAGAAAACAACTCAAAAGAAAAACACACTCCGACACTTTCTGTAAATATTCGTTGCGCACTGATACCGTCGCGGGAAATTACCTTCTAAACGTTAAGTCAACATCTACATCCACTGTCAAGGTTAATGGTACTTTTAGCTTTTTACATCAAGTAGCTTTATGCCTTGTCTGGAGTTTTTTCTATATAAACAAGATGTTTAAAAACGTAATGATCAGCATTGTTTGGCTTGTCCAAAATGTAAAAGTTACGTTTTGTCAAATCTGAAAACACAGGTATATTACGTTCCAGCAATCACCACTATATTGCGATCCATTGAGTTTTTATTATTGAGAAAATAGTTAAGAACGTTATACCAGCAGCTAAAGTGTGTGTGTGTGTGTGTGTGTGTTTTGTGGAGATGGGGTGGGGGTTAAAGATATACCGTTCTTAACGATCTTGGAATGGTTGGCCATTCATGGCGTAATATCGGATACTCCAATGTACAAGAAATGTTTCCGGCCATTGGCGAATGCTATTACAACATAGATATGTTTTAACCTATAATTATTTGCATTGTTTCGATTATACAAAGCGTGTGTAAGTAGGGTGTCTTTTTGAGCAAACCCATTTCACATTAAATCAATTCATTCATTTGTCTACAAGAGCCGCATTTCTATGCAATTTATTTAATTATTCTTAGAACTCTGCACATTTATTTTTCAATTACGTTAATTTTATCTATCTATATATCTATAAACGGTCCTGGATATGACCTTAAACTATATCCGATCGTGAGGGCCCCAGCTTGCAGGCCTTAGGGAGTGTGGAGCCACCCTTTAATTGCCATTACTCCTAGGTCCACTGACCCGGAGTGGTAGCACCTGTTAGGGTCCCAACTATGGGTTAAATAGAATACGACTTAAAAACAAATATACTATATTAAAAAATCGTTCTTCAAAATCACCAGATTCGGCATTAAATAACCTGAAAAGGGTTGATATGCCGTAAAACAAAACAAACAAACAACCATATATATGTATAAAAGTGAAAGTGTATGTGTGTGTCTGTGTATCTGTGTGTCTGTGTACATTTCCCTACGCAATAACTCTGTCAATTTTAAGTCTACAGACTCCAAATTTGATATACAGTGTACTGAAATTTGGGAGAATCTTTGTGATCCGTTTTCGACCAAAAACCTGGTTGTTAAGGGGTGAAAATTAACGATTTAATCTTTGAGAACTCTACAAAACTCCTCCGACAATTTTGGATCTAAACACTTGACTTTTTAGATATAGACTTCTTGGAAATGGATCTAACTTAATAATTTGATTTAAGCCCAAAACAGTAAATATTAAGGGGGTATAATAGGGGTCAAATTTAATAAAAATTGACGGCATTTTTTTGCTCAACATACATCTCCAAACACCCGGGCAACACGCACACACACACATACACACACACATACCTAAATATGCACGTTCTTACCCGTAAATGACTTGACATACCCGTAAATGACTTGACATTTACGGGTAAGTACGTGCATATTTAGGTGTGTATGTGTGTGTGTATGTGTGTGTGCGTGTGTGTGGGTGTGTGTGTGTGTGTGTCTGTTGTTACGTCGGGTTACCGGACAGTCGTTTAAGTGTCATAATGTTCTTGCTGTTTTTTTAAAAAATCCTTCCCATACTAACTTAATTCCCACCCTCTCTATAAAATGTATTAAGTTGATTGCTACTACCACCCCCTCTGGTTTTTGACGGTCGGGGCCCGATTCTTTTTCTTTCTTTATTTCAGTATCAAAAATGTAATTGTCTAGCTTAGATGCTTGAAAATAACCATAAGGTTGAAATAAATTATTGCATCGACAATTATGTAATTTCCGTGTTATATTTTTATGTTATTGCTCTGTTTACCACATTGAGCTCTCATACCCGGATTTCCTCCTGGAATTATTCCATTATAACACTATATATATATATATATATATATATATATATATATATATATATATATATATATATTTGGTAAAGCTGATTATTAGTAAAAACCTGAATAGAATGCTCAATACTATTACAGAGCAAATATGTATTTTATTTTTTTTATTACCGTTTTATCTGTTTGGTTACATATGTTTCAGATGTTGGACTATGTTTACGATCTAACAGCCTCGTCAGACCTTACAGAAGTGGTTGTTAGTATTAGAGAGAAGTGTTTAGAAGAAATACGATATATATATATGTATATATATATATATATATATATATGTATATATATATATATATATATATATATATATATATATATATATATATTCTTCTGGTGAGTAAAGGCGGATTAAATTTTTTACAAATTGACATTGTTACACCCTCCCTTGGGGTGCTATTTCTACATATTCCAGGAAATCAGAAATAGTCTGCATGTCGAGAGGGTCATTGACGGTAGCATGTATTAGACAACATTTTGACTTCTCTTGCCGTCAAAATGTTTATAACATATAAGTTATAACGATTTTAACTTACAAAAGCTGCCTGTAAGCCTCGGAGGGGTTACGTCAATTATGGGTGTATTTAAACAGAGTTCGCATGACAATGTCTAAGTAGAGAAAGCTAAAAACGACACCTATAGTTGAAAAAAAAACATTAGCAAAATGCTTCTTTTTTTCGGAACTCATAATATATATGAGTCAACAGCAATTTAAATTCCAAAGTAGAGCAATAGAAAAAAAAATGAAGCAGTGGACAGTCTCTTTCAAGATGGTTCATATAATGTAGATGTACGAGCAAACTAAAGCCGATTCAATCGAGGAATTTCGTAATTTCTCTTCTTTTTTTCTGTGTTACTACTGGTTTGTTGATAACGGCGTCCTAAAATCATTCGACAGGTGTGGACTGAACGGGATCTTAACAGCCACTGACTGACTGACTTGCTGACTTACTAATGCCCCAAATAATGGTTGCTTTTATCTTTGGGGCTAGGATTGGTTAGGATTTTTTAAAAATCCAACCTGATTGACCATTGGTTCTTCCTTCTTTAGAATGCTCTGCTGTTATCTATTTTGGATGATCACGATCTTGGATCGTCACAACATAAAAATTACATGAATGATTGTACGCTACGAAACACAAGACAAGTGAACATTTTAACATGCTGGATTAAATAAACGGTAAAATAGACAACAGCTTGAAATTTGGAATATAGAATTTTTGTCATATATATATATATATATATATATATATATATATATATACAGGGAGTCCCAAAAGTCACTGGCCCTGTCGGTGGGGCATTAGAATACGCCGACTGTCCCCCTGCAGAGGGTAAAAGTCCCTCAATGGGGGTCCTGGATATGACCTTAAACTATATCCAGTGGTGAGGCCCCAGCTTGTGGGCTTTGGGGAGTGAGTGAGATTGCTCCCATGTCCACTCTGACCCGGAGTGGTAGTACCTGTTAGGGTCCCAACTATGGGTTAAATAAAAACCGACGTGAAAACAACAAATATATTCTATTAAAAAAAAAAATTTCTTCAAAATCTTTGGATTCGGCATTAAATAACCCGAAAAGGGTTGATATGCCGTAAAACAAAAACAACCAACCAACCAACCAAAAGTCACTGAAGGGTTGAAAATCTTTGTTGTTTTAACATTAATGATGTTTTTCTCTATTGCATATATTCGACAGATAATATTTTGAAAATTAATTATGGATAAGCATAGCATTGAACAACGTACGCAAGTTGTAAATGGCAATGCCAAATGGCCGCCACGCACCCCAGATTGACTAGACCCGACTTTTTCTTGGCGATATGTATTGACCTACGTTTTTGTCATGGTCTTCCCATTAGGTTACATCATTAAGTCATTTAGTCTAAACAGGAAGTCGATTGTTTTCCAGACATGCGCACGAACCAATTTTCACTTGTCTGTTATGTTTTGAGTATCATTTTAGTTCATCGATCACTGCCAAGTTTGCAATATTATTTTACTCACCAAAAACGACTCCGCATTTCTCTGATATATGTGTCTTTGTCAAGCGATTAGTGTACCGGTCTGTCAATTTTTTTCTCTCATTATCTCATGCTAAATTGAATTGTGCTCTTTTATGCTATTTGTATTATTACTGCTCTTGTAGATCCTTGATGCCGGTATGTGCATCAAACTGCTTTTTTCTTTTTGTCGTTAGAATCTTCATCCTAACTTCGGTAGAGCACTTGGCACATTTGTCTGGACCAAACTTCATTCCAATATCTTTGGAGAATGTATGTACGAATGAAAGAGTGACTTAGGTCAGCGTCTGAGCGGGAATGCAACTTGATTTATTCCATGAAAAACGAGATGTTAATACTTCTGTCCACGTGTTTTTGACGATTCTGTCTTAGGTTTTTCGCACTCCGGATTTTATTGAGTAGTTTGCTTAGCGAATCTGTCGCCAAGTAAAAGAGTAAATGAGACATGCTCTTCCCTTTGAAGATTCCTCTTCGGATCCAAATATCAGGAATTGCTGTATTTGCAGTATCATGTTCTTCAGCAAACTCGTTTCATCTGTTTAAACAGAACACTTCAGAAACTCTTGCAAAGAATATTCTTCATTTCTTTTGTCTTCCCTGCAACCTCTTTTTCACAGAAGAGATGTTGCGAGCCTATCTATGCTTTATCCTTATTTTCATGGCGAATGCTCGTCTGAGCTCCAATGGTCCCCCTCGCCATTCTTTCACAAGAAACACTCATCTAGCTGAAACCACTGTCAATAATTTCCCCTACTCTTTATCCATGTCTAAACCTAAACGTAAATTCTATGAACGCAGTTCTTTCTTAGAACTGCACACCTGTGGAACTGTCTTCCGTTTGTTTGCTTTCCAGCGTACTATAATATGGTCGTATTCAAGTCGAACGTGAACAAGTTCTTGATGAGCCGTTCCACTTAAGACAATAAATTTACCGAATTCCCACTAATAACGATTACTATGATATTGTCCTACTGTACACTTTTGAGCAGTTATCCTCGCGTGGCCTATGGGCCTTGATAAATGGTGACGCCTATGTAAAAGAAAGAGAAAGAGAAGCAGGCGAGGAATGAAGATAGAAAAATCGAAAAACTGTTTCTAATAAGGAGCTAAATACAAATAAGTCATATGATAGTATTATTTACCTAGAAATACCTTAGCTGTAGAGTTCGTATATTTGAACAGAGAAAAAAAAAGCATTTGCAATGCCGTAGAAACGGCCAAAGAGAAAGGAGGGAGTTAGTATTTTTTGACGGAGTCCCTCTTTAAAAATCTACCAAAAATCAAATAATTATAAATCAATACGAAATTTTCACGAATTATTTAGTGAAAAATCGAACCTTGCAATAGTCAACTTTTTCATAATCGATATATATATATATATATATATATATATATATATATATGTATATATATATATATATATATATATATATATATATATATATATTGCCTACAAAACCTCCCTTCTATATTTTTGGGTACAAATATGCTTAAAATAATTAGCCGAAACTGGGCAAAATATATTGTTTTGTTGGGAGAGTAAAGATTGTAGATAAAACAAACAAACAAAAATAACAATTGCGCACAATTTTCATCTTTTGTGTTTTGAAGTGTGAAATTAGTTTAACATGTTAATAATAATTACCTTTAAGATTAGTAAAAAATTATTTATTTTCATTTTTTTTTATTTTTACGAAAAACACTAGTTTAAATCTTCAAAAAATAAATTAATCATTTTCTTTTAGTAAGCTTAATATTGCTAATATACCATTAAATAGGAAATGCTTTGAAGAATCGATACCAAAAAAGAAAAATCGATAAAAAAAAACTGCGCATTTCTTTCGACAATTTCTTGTTTATTAACCTATTGTGGCCCAACTGTGATGCTAGATGCAGGAGTTGTTTTCAACACATACTATGCCAAGCATTCTCAAAATGGTCACCCATCTGGTACTAATCAGGCTCGTTGTTGCTTAACTTCAGGGGTTATGTAGGCAACATGTATATATATATATATATATATATATATATATATATATATATATATATATATATATATGCTGCTTATATTATGTGTCGACATATCTTCGATAATATCGATAATCGAAATAATCCGATGAAAAAAGGAACAGGCGATTTTGAACAAATGTTTTAAGTTTTAATGTTTAGCCTTGCGGCAAACATGTGTTCATAGTTCAACTATTAACTTCAAAGGAAAAAGTAAATCGTAATCTAAACGGTTTGATTGCAATTTTCAGTGGTGGCGCACGAGTCATTTTTTTTAATTTTTAAAATCATGACTATATATTGGGTCCAATATAATATAATAATGCATACAAAATCTGCATTAATCAAAATATCATATTTAAGCGTATTTTATGACTATATATATATATATATAAATATATATATAACTACTTAATTTACTCACATAAAATTAATATACGAAAGTATAGATTTATGCGTAAGCTTTAAGTATTTACTTCAAAAGTGCTCAATATGTAGGTAGAGCTAGTTAGTAAGTTATAAAATGTATATGGCGATTAAGCTACACTGAATATTCCGCGTTTCATCCACTTTAGGATTCTTCAGGCTTATGCGATACATTATGCGATAAGTATCGATAATCGATAATCGAAATAATCCGATGAAAAAAGGAACAGGCGATTTTGAACAAAGTTAACCTCTTTTATAGCCTTATATCACAAGCCGAAAGTTCCAACATATAAAATCAAAGGTAGTTTCTTTGATATGACAAGGGTGCGATCGAAATGAATACTTCTGTTTATAGTACTATTTTACAATGTGACTTCGCCTTTTCATTTTAAACGCAAATCGAAGCCATTATCACTGTACGACCAGTAATGCCAGGCATTCTTTGATAGACAGGGGCGCGTTCGAAATGAATGTTTCTGTTCCCAGCATGAATTGCAGACTGATACTCGACTTTTCCATTTTAAACTTTTTTTTTTTTATTACATTTTCACCCCAAACAAGGCACATTGCCACTTTGGTGTAGGGGGCTACTATCAGGGGAAACATCTACTGGGGTACTATGTAGGGATTAGGGCAGCGAGATGTTGGTTCACGTTGCACTTGAACTTATGCATGTCAGTACAGTTGGGGAAGCAGTGACCCGGAATGGAATTCCAAAGTCTAGCAGTTCTGGGGAAGAAACTACTGGAGTAGAAGGATCTTTTACATCTAGGGATCTCTACAGTGTGGGGGTGGGATTTTGCAGCTTGTCGGGTCTGTCGAGGGTGTTCACCTCGTGGGGGCACAAGTGCTTGCAGTTCTTCAGAGCATTCACCATTATAATACTTGTAGAACAGGCAGAGGGATGCAACGTTTCGACGATGGGACAGATGCTGAAGTTTTGATGCCAGTTTAGGGCCTATCAGATTTGCGACTCTCTTTTGAACCCTGTCAAGGAGCGAGAGACTAGTAGCCGATGCACCGGCCCAAATATGACAGCAATACTCCATACATGGGCGAATAGTGGCCTTATAGAGGTACAGGATACTTTCGGGTGTTAAAAGTTTTCTAGCACGGTAGAGAGAGCCCACCTTCCTTGCAGCGGCCCTGGCAATGGCCTCGATGTAACTGTTCCAACTCATGTTTCCAGTGAACGTTAGGCCAAGGAGCTTGAGAGACGTACTCTCAGATAAAGAGTCGTTGGCCATTGCTATAGGTGGTAGAGAAAGTTTCTTGTAATTATTGAATGAAACCAGTTTTGTCTTGGTGGCATTGAACGTTACCATCCATTTTTGTCCCCATTCCACTACTGATTGGAGGTCATCTTCTAGTGTTTCTGCCATTACTTTAGATATATGTTCGTTTGTTTTCCTGTCGTGCCTGCTATAGAGTGTGGTGTCATCAGCATATATCTCCATCTCAGAGGCAATCTTATCGGGGAGGTCATTTATGAATATCAGGAACAGCAGAGGTCCCAGGATAGATCCTTGGGGCACTCCCGCATTTATATCATATTGTTTAGATGTACGACCGTCGAGGACAACCTGGATTTTTCTCTTATCTAAGAAGGATTTAATTACGTTAAGTATTCTACCAGTGATACCGTAAGATCTAATCTTCCTGAGGAGACCCTCATGCCATACCCTGTCAAAAGCCTTAGATATATCTAGAGCTACCGCTCTTCCCTCTCCCGCTTTGTCCAGTGAATGGTATATGCGTTCAGAGATTACAGTGAGGATGTCTGCCGTGGAACGGGCTTGTCTAAATCCATATTGACGGTCGGTCAGAAGTTTAGCATCTGTAAGGTGCTGGACTAGAGCATGGTTAATTAAGGTCTCAAATATTTTGGCAAAAAGTGGGAGGAGGCTAATAGGGCGATAATTTAATGGGTCAGTTCTTTCGCCAGAATTCTTGAATACTGGTACTACAGAAGCAGTGTAAACCATTTTATATAAAAAATAATTTTATAAAATCAATAGTAGGTTCTCTACAGTGCAATGTAGACTACTATATATTGTGAATGGGTATCCAGTTAGAGCAGGCGATCAATCGATTTGATTAAAAAATGGGTGATTTCATCGATTTCGATGACAATAAGTATATGGGAGTTTGAAACATTTGTTGATCAGCATTCAATTCCGGGCAACATCGGGTAACATTGCTAGTATATATATATATATATATATATATATATATATATATATATATATATATATATGAGAGAGAGCATAAAAGTCTTGAAATCATAAACGATTTCTTGCTTTATAAGTAACTAGCGAGGGGTACCCGGCGTTGCCCGGGTGTTTGGGGGGGGGGTTAAAAAAAAGTAAGTATGAGGATCGAACCCGAACTCTTGAGGCAAAGTTGCAAATTAAAGTGTGAAAAAACAAACGTGCGAGGTTAACCATTGCCCCACCGCGAGATGCTAACGGAAACACGTTTGAATTTATTTAATGAGTTGGATTTAGCAGGTGCCCGTTTTAAATGAGGTCAAGTTTTGACTGCGGAATAGTATTCATTTACAGCTGAACTCTTTTTAACCCCCCCCCACCGAAGATGTTATAGGAAAAAAGACTAACCCACATGCGGCGAGCAAAAAATATTGAATATTTATCTTCGCGAAATCGACCAAATTAAATAGACAGGCGATCTTCGTTGTTAACTGTGAGATATTACGATTTGTATGTGATATAAAAAGTTTTTAAAAGTTGTGAACCGAGCGACCGCTTCTCTGAAAGAAGCCTTTTGTAGACACACAGAAAAAGCGAACACACATACATACATACATACATACATAAATTTTCGCTTTTATATTTATAGATGAATGTATGCGAATTGTTCGAAAAAATATGATATATTACTTTTCCCCATCCTTCTGACATTATAATTATAATTATTTTGACACAATCGCACATTTATATATTTCTCATAAATAATGATAATAAATGTGATTTAATTTTGGCTTATCTGTTTTGCTGCGACCTCATCAGAAATGGAATACATTACTTCCGTTTTGAGGGAAAGCGGATACCCACTGGATATTGGACAATCTGTCATCGTGTCAGGAATTGCATAATTCAATAGAGTCAAGAAATTCTTCCTCAAGATCCGTTGTGTGTTGGCAACTGCAATCGATTGCCGCTGCAGCTTTCTTCGACATTTCTGTGTTGCTCTCAATCCCGCTAATTTGTCGAGTTTTATTCTTCCCAACGATTTTTAGTCTTTTTTTTTTCTTTCTTTCTGGTGTTTTGCACTTGTGCGCGTACGTGTGCTGTATAGATAGAATTTAATTATAAAGAAAACTATAGCTTACCCAATGTGCACACATGCGACAACGGCCTTTATTTACTTGACTGTTTGCACAGCAATATGTGACACAAGGGCAAAGGGCATCACTTCGAATGGAGAAATATTAGAAACGATATTTTATTTCCCCTAAAACACAGTAAAACATGAGGGATTGAAAAACGAAAACCTAATTCGGATCAAACATAAAGTATTTATCTACTCTTATCTGATCCAAACAAGTCCGATGCAACCTGGACATAAGGAGGTACTATTTGGAAACATATCTGCAGGGAGACCGTGTAGGGAGTTTAGCCGTGAAATGCCTGTTCACATTGCTCTTGGATATGTCAGTACAATCAAGGAAGAAAATAACATCTGGAGAAAATTCCAAAGCGTAGCAGTCCCAAGAAAGAAACTATTAGAGTAAATTGCTTTCCGGTATTTAATGATCTATCCAGTGAAGGGGTGGGATTTTGCTGCTTGTGGTATTATTTACGTCTAGAGGCACAAGTGAGTTCATCAGAGCACGTTTCATCAAATATATATATGTAATATATATAAAACAGGCAGAGAAATGCAACATGCTGTATTGTGCATGTTTAATAATGAGACTTAGAACACGTGTGTCTGGTTGGTAAGAAAGGAACTGAAATAATGGCGTCCTGCTTTATTAATAGATTGCTATGCGCATGCGTGAGTGCATACAAAAGTTAGATTAAGAAACCGGAACGAAAGAGTCTATATAAAAGTTACTGAAACGAAAGAGCAGCGATATCATTACACACAAAGGTTAAACATTTTCTGACCCCCCTACGATATCTAGTTAGTCTCTTTTTGCCAAACAAAAATATGGAAGCTAGTAAGTAACCAAATGAACACTCGTGAAACCGTGATGCGACAGAGGTTGGGTTTCGGTTTATAGTGCGGAACCTATTAGTTTGGAGACTCGTTTGTGTCTAAGAATGAGACACTAGAAATAGATACTTCAGCCCAGGTGTTGCAACAATATTTCATTCATGGTTGATTGGTAATTTTGTAGAAATCTATATATATAAAAGCGAAAATGTGTGTGTGTGTGTGTGTGTGCACTTCTTGTGTATGTCCACCAAAGGCTTTTGGGGGGTGGCGCTCGGTCGGGTTACTCCTTCTTAAAACTTTTTATGTACTCTCTAAATCAATATCTACTAGTAACGAACTGGGGTCGCGTCTATTTTTAATTTGCCCGACTTTTACGCGCTATTTTCGAGATTTTTCGATCGATGCGTCTTCGTTTCGCTTTTCAGTATAAAAAAGTGAAACTGTGAAAACGACTTTGTGTTCTTGGTCCTCGTGCGGTGCTTGGCATTTTGGCCAAGATCAAATCACTTTTGTATAGTATCTGCCGGAACAGATACTGCAATGAAAGGTCATTTGTGGCGGCTGCCCCACACATAAGACCATTGCTCTTGCAGCAATCAGTTATTGATCTATGTAGGGAAAACCCTTCATACGAATTGTTACTATCAAGTTCCTCCTCGGGGGGGGGGGGGGGCTGGTCCCCCCTCCTCTTCACTTTCCACATCAAAAAACGGTTTTGTGCCTAATTTGCTCAGTGGGGAAGCAAATAAATATCGGCCCGAGACGTTCAGAAAACAAATAAGGTTTGATAAATGCTGGGGGAGGAAAACCCCCGTCCTATCACACAATTGCTATTCATTTGGTGGAGGAAATAAACAAATACGCAGAAACGGGCTTGCAGCGCTAAACTTAAGTCGCGTGATGTTTGACCTAATATAATTCTTGCATCTGTCAATTTCACTTTATAAACATTAAATTAAGACAGTCGTCACTTCCAGTTCCCTCATGACCGAGCTGGTTAGATGTCGGTTTTTTTCCCCTTTCTTTTCCACCTCTGCGTAAAGGCTTCGGGTTCGAGCCTACCTTCCTATCAATTTTTTTTCTTTTATACTTTCAAACACCTTGCCAAGGTTTTCTTTAAACAGGGTTGTTTTGATCTATCCTCAACACACACACCTCCAGACACCCGGCCAACGCCGGGCAACCCCGCTAGTCTATAATATGAATCTCACCTGTCTGTTAAAAGATATGTATTAATATATGTATGTTTTATGTATGATTGTATGTCTCAAAAACTTTCGACAGAGGCGACGGGATCATTTTGACGCTCGACCCTTCGGACGACAAATATCGAAAAATTGGTCTAAAACATTTATTTGTTCAACCTGAACCGGACATTTTTCTACAAGGAGAGGTCGCTTTTTTCGCCGATATTTTCGAAAGTTATTGCCTCTTTTTGATTCTTAATTTGGATTTAAAAGTTTGGCGCTGGGCATATTAGCACAGACGTCACTTTCTTTACGGGTTCGAGCCTGCCTGCCTACTGAAACTTTTTTTTTTTTTTGCTCAACACACACCTCCAAACGCCCGGTCAACGCCGGACACCCGGTCTAGTATAAGATAAGTGTGAATGATTTTTCTAACATGGCCGAGAGAGTCCATCTTCTTCGTGGCAACCATGGCAATATCTTAAATGTATTTATTTCCGTTCGTGTAGCCTGTGAATTTTAAGCCTTGAGTTTAAACGAAAAACATCAGATTACGTATTATTAATCAAGGCTAGATGTTATGCTATATAGTTGGTCCGTGCAACGCTAAGTTCGCTGAACAATTTTTATTATTATCATGATCGTTATTGATATTTGTAAATAAAAACAAAAAAAATGCTATCAAAGCAAAATAAATATTTACAGATAAACTTATTTATGTTAAAATAATTCCCACCTGGCGACAGGTGAATCTTTTCTACCAGCAACAAAGAACACTGCACACATCAGCAGTAGTATTTAGTTTATCGTTGAAGATTTTGCTTTTTTATTTTCTTATTTTGTTCTAGCTGGGGATGTGGTATCCTACTGGATGCATTCACCCGCTATCTTATACATTCCAACAGATAGGTATTTTTAAAGTTCACAACAGTCGCTTTAATTGCAATCGTTTGTATCTTTCTTGCACTTTGTTCACCGAGTAAATTTGCCAGGTATTTTTTTTTAATTCTTTTTCATTGGTCCGTTGCTTTTATAATTACTGACATGATAAAGACTTTCTTAAGATTCCAGTTTCTTTCTATATCCTATTAAAAACTAGCTATTTCGTTACCTTTTCCCCTTCAGCTCTATTTAATCCAGAAAAATTGGAGACAATAACTTCTACTAAGGTTGCTTCTTTCTTCTCTTTTCACATCAGCATGTCACGTTTAATAGCTCCGTTTTCTAGGTATGTAGCTGTATGAATTGAATGGCTACAGTGAATGGTGTATAACTTAATTCCAACTTTATTTTCTGGTATATGACTTGCTGCTACATATGATATTCAACATTTTTACCACTGCTCAAGAGAAGATATTTGCACACTCCGTTATGTCTCAGAATGTATTAGCCGTCCGTGAGCAGAAAGTTGCAGCTGGATATCAGGTGGTTGACACACTCGCTACTTCTGTGAAGCAGAACCTGCACCTGTTATCATTGCAAAGGCCGCTGAACTTTGTGCTGGATCATGTCATGCCAAATCAATTGAACCAGAATTAAATAGTGTTTCGAATAATCGCTGAGACACTAAGCCAAACACCATCACTGACAGTGTACAGATTAGCACGTATGCAACCTCTCCCCACCCCGTCTGATGGAATGTCCATTTGAGAATCCAAAAATACTAAAACAAATCGACGGAAGACATCCCATAATTTGTCGTGGACAATAGAAACAGATTGAAAGCAAGGAGGAGTTTTACGCTTCCACACCCATATGACGACAGCATTGACAAAGCACCCTGAGACCATATCATAGAAGCGCACAAAACTGACTCTCAAACCCCCGAAAGGCTCTAAGACGACCAGAAAGTGGATTCTAACTGCCCCGCCTTTTTCCACACGCTGGAATATATATAGAAAGAGCGAGAGAGATCCGGGAATCGCCTTAGCAACGATCACTTCAGATAAGTGCTAGCTGTAAACGTTTACTTAAAAAAGGCAAATATGCGACAAATATGCGGCAAATATGCAGCAAATCTCAGGACATAAAACTACTATTTAGGTAGGTTCGGTATTTTGAGAGTTATAAAATTTTTTAAAAGTTTAGGGACTCAAGGGGGGGAATTTCGTATCTGAAGAAATATTATTTTCTCAATTAAACAAATCGAATTCTGAGGGGTCAAACACCATACCATAAATATCTCCCTTTATTTTCTGACATTTTTCTCTTGAATATCCACTGGGGCATGTCTACTATTTACATGCCTTGTCAACTACACGACTTACCGAACATACCATTAAGTGTATGTTCACTAGCTACGAGCAAAATGAATGCCGATGCTCAAAATGTATTTACTTAAAAATTCATCAAAAATCAGGAAATTAACCAATTTTAATGAAATTTTCAGTATTTATTAAAGAATGATCGCGGAATATAATGAACTAATTATTTTTATTTAAATTTTAGTGGAAATATATTATTTTGTTTAAAAAAAATACGTTTACTAAAGTTATGGTTTACAGTAGTAAATAAAAAACGCAAGAATTTATTTTTGATTTTTTTATATAAATAAAGCATCGTAATTTGTAACAATAAAACAAAAAAAAATAATTTTTACAGGAAAATTACGAAGAAAGCCCCTGAAGTCAGTATTAATAAAATCGATATAACTCGAAGAAAAAGTAATTTCCCGAACTACCAATATTATCATTGAATTAAGCATTGTTTATTTAATGTTTTCACACAAAAAATTATAATTTCAAAAAATATTTCAACATTTTTACGCTTACATTTTTAACGTAATCTTTACATGTAAGATTCTAACATTGCACGCAAGAACGTATAATTATCAACGTAAAATAATGTTCATATAATCTTGGAAAATAAAGTAAAAAAAATTAAATCGAAAAACAGGAACATAGAAAAATAATTTAATTAAAAAATGGCAAAAATCATACGAACGTTCCATGTCGGTAAGTACGGATGGGCAGAGTTGAAAGGAAAACCAGTCTGTTTTACTCACCCTCCTCCTTTTTTCAACTACCCGCCTGTTTGTGTTTATGAAGTTTAAATTTCACGTAAACATTATGATAATTTTAACGTAAGTCTGTATGTTTGTTAGTGTGTAATTTTCTCAATGATTATAAATTATTTTCTTAACCAATTGTATAGACATGAGCAAATATACATTTATAGATTGAAGCCAATTAATGTTTCATGTTTTTGATATGCAGGAAGACTTAGTCCATATGATAACGAATAGGACTGGAGCGCTAAACGTTTTGGTTTCGATTCTAGCTGATAGCACCCAAGCCAGGTGTTTTTAACTTTTGAAATCACTACCATATATTGGGTGCAACATAATAATCAATGTATATATATATATATATATATATATGTTTAAAGAAAAAATAGAAAAAACCGAAAGAAATTATTAAAAAATCAACGTTTCGTCCTTGTCTCAGAGGACATCTTCAGGATAATTGAAATAAAAATGTGATAAAAGAAAAAGTCATAGATCGTGCGAAAAAAGACAGTTTTTTAAAATCCAACCCATGTTGGGAAAGGACACATATTCGTCCTTTCCCAAAATGGGTTGGATTTTAAAAAACTGTCTTTTTTCGCACGATCTATGACTTTTTCTTTTATCACATTTTTATTTCAATTATCCTGAAGATGTCCTCTGAGACAAGGACGAAACGTTGATTTTTTAATAATTTCATTCGGTTTTTTCTATTTTTTCTTTAAACATAACGTCAACCACCGCTGGTACATTTTTTCATTCCTTATACATATATATATATATATATATATATATATATATATATATATATATATATGTCTCTTAAAATAAATACGTAATATCCATGAATTAAAATATCATATTTTAGTGTATTTTACGACCGGGCAATACCGAGTGGCGTGTTTGTGCATATATATATATATATATATATATATATATATATATATATATATATATATATACTAGCATTTCAGCCCGGCGTTGCCCGGGTGTTTGGATGTGTATGTTGAGCAAAAAAAAAAGGATAAAAAGAACGGGGTAACATCTAACGTTTATGCTGTTACGACCACCGCCAAACCGGAAGCGACATTTTTTAAAAATTAAGGCTAGACAATCTAAACTAGACTAAAAGTTTACAAAGTTATTTCGTAGGGAAATGTCCAAACACAGACACTAACACAGACACGTTCACTTTTATAGATATAGTAGCATTTCAGCCCGGCGTTGCCTGGGTGTTTGGATGTGTATGTTGAGCAAAAAAAAAAGTTGTAGTAGGAAGGCAGGCTCGAACCCGTACCGCAAAGGAGGAAAAGAACAGGGTAAAACCTAACGTTTATGCTGTTACGACCACTGCCAAACCGGAAGCGTCATTTTCTAAAATCAAGGCTAGACAGTCTAAAGGAGAGGATAACTTTAAAAAATATCGGCGAAAAAGTGACCCCCCCTATAGAAAAGTGCATAGTTGAAGTGGAAGATATTAATGTTTTTAGCCAATTTTTCGATATTTGTCGTATGAAAGATCGAACTTTAAAACGATACTGATCTTGGTAAAATCCGTCGCCTCTATTGAAAGTTTAAGGCAGATATGCAAACATACATACATACATACATTTATATATTGGTAACTAAAAATTTTCGACTCAAACTTATGAAAAAGCTTGCCCTATCTCTGAATACCCTTTATGTAAAATTTAAAATATTTAGACCAGAAATTGTCAGAGTAATTTAGAAGAGACCGCAGAGGTCAATTATTTTTTAATTTTGACCTCTCTTATGACCCCTTATCATTTATTGTTTTGGGCTCAAATCAAGTTATTAAGTTAGATCCATGTCCAAGGAACCTACATTTAAAATGTCAAGTGCGTAAACCCAAAGTTGTCGGAGGAGTTTGGTAGAGTTCTCAAAGGTCAAATCGTTGAACTTTGACCTCTTAATCGCATAATTTCTGACCGAAAACTGATCACATCGATTTTCCCAAACCTCAGTAACCTTTATATCAAATTTCGAGTCTGTAGACTAAAATTGACAGAGTTATTGCGTAGGGAAATGTACACAGACACACAGACACACAGATACACAGACACTCAGACACTTTCACTTTTATATATATATAGATAGAAGATAGATAGAAAAACAAAAATATGTACGTATACATAAATATATATGTAAACAGTTTTGTGTTTACTGCACACTTTTTATGCAAATATTACACAAGTATAAATCATGTAGAATATTTGCATGAATATAATTACACATAATAGTTAACTAAAGATGATCATACCATAAGAAAACCGAAAAAACTTATAGGGAATTAATTGAAATGAATGTTTAAAAGAATATGCAAATTAGCTAAATCTTTTGCTAGCGAATGCATTTCCACAACCCATATATAAGAAAATTGTATTTTCTTTTTAAATAAATAGAAAAAAGGGTTTTTAATATGAATATCAATACACACAAAAGAGAAACGAATTTATATGAGTCTATATATATATACATATATATATTTGGCGTGACATACTAATTTTGAGAACAATGCTTTGAATATTAATAAGGTATGCATAAAATCTAGATGAAAATCACAGAAAATATCGATATTTTTTAGATAAAAAAATTATATTAATTATTTGGATTATTCAGACTGATATTCACATCAACATTTTCTTCGCTAACATCTTTTGAAACTTTGAAATCTTTGTGTAAAAATATGGAATGGGTTTGAAATTCTGTACACGTTACCACGTTTAACGTAAAGATTCCAGAATACGAAAAAAGAAAGCACCTACAGAAGCGCAGACGTAAAATACATCGCAAAACGCAAATGTGTCGTTATAAACGTAAAATTAAAACGGGCATTTCCTACACAAGTAGAAATAAGGCAGGAAGTGGAAAATTTCATTTATTGTTTAGAATGAAGATTGCGTGGTCTTTATTGAAGGAAGTACATGTCAGAAGCGCGAAATCTCTCTTACCTTTGTGAATTTGATTTGTAGGCGTTATATGATGTGAAACTGATTAGTAGGCGTTATATATTGGGGCCCTACGTGAAGAACTACATATTATGTTAACTAGTATGAATTTTGAGAGGGTTAAATTAAGTATATGTCAGAACAACCTGACAGCAGGTCAAAACAGATCCAGTGCACCTGCCGTGAGTGAGGCGAATAGGCCAAGAGTTAGCTCACTAGAAAAGAAACACGCTAGAAAGTCACGTGTCGAACGATATTACAGATAAATTAAAGTCTTGTTGAACTATAAATTTTTTCTGTCGAAGTTGAAAATCTTGACAGAGTTACCATGCTCTCGTTCCGTCAGTCAGTGGATATTCGCAAGTTGTATTTTTAAGGACCTCTATCCAGTCATGACTTACGGAACGGGAGTATGCTAACCCCGTAAAGTCAATACAGAATTCTGTTCGAAATTCCGTCCAGATTCCCGAGTTAGAAAGAAACATTCGCCAGTTCGACAAGATACACCTGAAAAGGGTCGGAAGTTACATCGACCGAAAAATTGTGAAAATGACACTCAAGATGAGAATAGTAGTCTGAAGAATCGAAATAATACGAATAACAAAACATTATCTCTAAAATTCAGAAACGTAAGAAAAATGGCGTATTCCAAAAACGAACGTAGTTTTTCAGGAATTATTTGGTTTCTTCTTTTTTATATAATTTTGTTGGTTTCAGTTTTACGGTACACATTCTTTTTAAGAGAAGACAAAATTATCTTCCGGCTGGCTTCATTCGTTCGGTTCAGTGCGCTGATATTCGAATCAATAACGTCAGTTATAAATTGGCTAACTAGAATTCTCCGGTCCAGGGGGAGATAAACACGTTTAGCAATGCAGGGAAGGAAGGTGGCTTTTGTTCTTTACTACGGTAAAACTAGACGCGCGCGCAAAGAAACCTATTATTTTCCCTTGAGACACGACACTTCATTTCCGATTACGATACTTCTCTCTTTACCCCCACTCTTTCTCTCTTACGCGTTCGCACACGTAGTTTCCATCTCCTACTTTCTGTCTCTTTCTAATTTTTCTCTATCTATCCAGTGATTTGTCTTTCTATCCATCTATCTCAATATCGCTCTCTATCTCTCTATAGTTACTATTTCTTTGTTTCTATTTTTATATATACTAACAGCTCAGCCCGGCTTTGCTCGGGCCCTATGTGCTGTTCATGACTTTATGCGCATATGTACATATATATAAAAAGTTTGACTCGTGTCCAGTAACCTACATCTAAAATTTCAAGTGTTTAGACCCGAAATTAGTAGAAGACTTTGGTAGAGTCTGCAAATAGCAATTTTTTTCAAATTGGACATTTTGGCAGCCAAAATCTGATTAAAAAGCTTGACGCATGTCTGATTACTCTTTATTTAAAATTCTAAATGTTTAGACCCAAAATCGGCTGAATAGTATTCTAGAGACCGCATAGGTAAAATCTTTTGAACCTTGACCCCTTTAGCAGTCAAATTTTCGGCCAAAAACTGATTTAAAAGCTTGTCCTATGTCTGAATACACTTTATATTAAATTTCAAATATTTAGACAAAAAATTGGTTGAGTAATTTGGTAGAGACTGCAGTGGTCAGATTTTTTTAAAACTTTGATTCCAGTTTTGACAGCTTTACAATAATCATTTTGGGCTCAAATTAATTTAAAAGATTTGATCTATGTCCAAGGACCTACATCTAAAATTTTAAGCGTTTAGACCTGAAATTGGTGAGGGAGTTTAGAAGAGTTTCACAGGTCAAATCCTTGAAGTTTGCCTCCTTGACAGCCAGATTTCTGGCTGAGAACCGATTAAAACGATTTTCCCAAATCCCAATATCTCTTATGTCAAATCTCGAGTCTGTAGACTGAAAATTGACATAGTAGTTTGTAGGGAAATGTACACACACGCAGACACACACACACACACACACACACACACACACAATTTCACTTTTATAGATATACAGATAGATAGATATATACTAGCAGGCAGCCCGTCAGTGCCCGATTTTAAAATGCGCTTAAATATGACATTTTGGTCTATGCAAATTTCGTATTTATTATTATACTAGCCTGGGTGGCCGGCGTTGCCCGAGTGTTTTTAGATGTGTGTTGAAAAAAAAAGCTGTCGTAGGCAGACAGGCTCGAACCCGAAAGAAAGAGACGGTATGTGTAAAGGTGTTGATTGAGCAAAAAAAAAAAAGGAATATTGTGAGCGCGAACAAAAAAAGAAGGAAAATTGTAAGCGCCAAAAAAAAAGAAGGAAAATTGTGAGCGCCAAAAACAAAAGAAGAACAATTGTGAGCGCCAAAAAAAAGAAGGAAAATTGTGAGCGCCAAAAAAAAAAGGAAGTAAAGTTGTGAGCCCCCAAAAAAAGAAGGAAAATTGTAAGCCCCCCCAAAAAAGAAGGAAAATTGTGAGCGCCAAAAAAAAGAAGGAAAATTGTCAGCGCCCAAAAAAAAGAAGAAAAATTGTGAGCACCAAAAAAAAAGAAGGAAAATTCTGAGCGCCAATAAACAAAGAAGGAAAATTGTGAGCGCCAAAAAAAAAGAAGGAAAATTGTGAGCGCCAAAAAAAAAGAAAGAAAATTGTGAGCGCCAAAAAAAAAGAAGGAAAACTGTGAGCGCCACAAAAAAAAGAAGGAAAACTGTGAGCGCCAAAAAAAAGAAGGAAAATTGTGAGCGCCAAAAAAAAAAGAAAGAAAATTGTGAGCGCCAAAAAAAGAAGGAAAATTGTGAGCGCCCAAAAAAAAACAAGGGAAATTGCGAGCGCCAAAAAAAAAGAAGGAAAATTGTGAGCGCCAAAAAAAAAGAAGGAAAATTGTGAGCGCAAAAAAAAAGAAGAACAATTGTGAGCGCCCAAAAAAAACAAGGGAAATTGTGAGCGCCAAAAAAAAAGAAGGAAAATTATGAGCGCTAAAAAAAAAGAAGGAAAATTTTGAGCGACAAAAAAAGCAGAAAAATTGTGACCGCCAAAAAAAGAAGGAAAATTGTGAGCGCCAAAAAAAAAAAGAAGGAAAATTGTGAGCGCCAAAAAAAAAAGAAGGAAAATTGGTAGCGCAAAAAAAAAAGGAAAACTGTGAGCGCTAAAAAAAAAGAAGGAAAACTGTGAGCGCCAAAAAAAAGAAAGAAAATTGTGAGCGCCAAAAAAAGAAGGAAAATTGTGAGCGCCCAAAAAAAAACAAGGGAAATTGCGTCGCCAAAAAAAAAGAAGGAAAATTGTGAGCGCCAAAAAAAAAGAAAGAAAATTGTGAACGCCAAAAAAAGAAGAAAAATTGTGAGCGCCCAAAAAAAACAAGGGAAATTGTGAGCGCCAAAAAAAATGAAGGAAAATTTTGAGCGACAAAAAAAAAGAAGGAAAATTTTGAGCGACAAAAAAAAGCAGAAAAATTGTGAGCGACAAAAAAAGAAGGAAAATTGTGAGCGCCAAAAAAAAAAGAAGGAAAATTGTGAGCGCCAAAAAAAAAGAAGGAAAATTGGTAGCGCCAAAAAAAAAGAAGGAAAATTGGTAGCGCAAAAAAAAAGGAAAACTGTGAGCGCGAAAAAAAAAAATAAGAAAAATTGTGAGCGCCAAAAAAAGAAGGAAAATTGTGAGCGCCAAAAAAAAAAAGAAAGAAAATTGTGAGCGCCAAAAAAAGAAGGAAAATTGTGAGCGCCAAAAAAAAAAGAAGGAAAACTGTGAGCGCCAAAAAAAAATAAGGAAAATTGTGAGCGCCAAAAAAAAAAAGAAGGAAAATTGTGAGCGCCAAAAAAAAAGAAGGAAAATTGTGATCGCCCAAAAAATAAGAAGGAAAATTGTGAGCGCCAAAAAAAAAGAAGGAAAATTCTGAGCGCCAAACAAAAAGAAGGAAAATTGTCAGCGCCAAAAAAAAGAAGGAAAATTGTGAGCGCCCAAAAAATAAGAAGGAAAATTGTGAGCGCCAAAAAAAAAAGAAGGAAAATTGGGGACGCCCAAAAATAAGAAGGAAAATTGTGAGCGCCAAAAAAAAAAGAAGGAAAATTGTGAGCGCCCAAAAAAAGAAGGAAAATTGTGAGCGCCAAAAAAAAAAAGAAGGAAAATTGTGAGCGCCAACAAAAAAGAAGGAAAATTGTGAGCCCTGGCATTTTTCGTACCCAATTTCCCACAAGTGATGCAAAAGTTTTTGTGCGAATCGAACAGTCGGCAACGCAACTGGACATGCATATTTTGAGTTAAGTTTAATGTCTTCACATGGAACAAAAAAGTAGAGTATTTGAGGCAAGCATTTATTTCATCTGCTGGTGTTGATTGAAGAATAACAGGTAACATTTGTCTGAAATCTCCTGCAAGCAATATTACTGCATTCCCAAATGGTCTGACATTGCCACGCAAATCTTGCAAGGATCGACCAAGAGCCTCAAGTGATTGTTTGCGTACCATTGTGCATTCATCCTTAACAATAAGTTTGCATTTCTGCAATATTTTTCCCCATATTGGATGTTTTGGAGATGTCGAACATGAGATTTTTTAAAAATTGAATGTTTTAAAGTAGAATAAATAATTCTTCTACTTGGCAGCAAGGTCGCAGGTATTCCTCATGCAGCAAGGGCTAAGGCTATGTCATTTTGTTACCAAATGGCTGCCAAAATCAATTTAATTAGAAAGGTTTTACCAGTTACTTCTGGTGCTATTCAAGGTAGCAGTAATTTCCAAATAACTTCTATTCTTACAGTCAGTAAATTAGGTGACTAAAATAGGATTTATCCATGTTTTGACAATATCTTATTCACTGTAATTAATGTAGGAGACTAAAATAGGATGAGGGATTAGAGATGGACAGATAGAGAGGAAGATATATAGATAGAAAAGAGAAAGTGAGAGGAAAATAGAGAAAGAGAAGGAGATAGAGAGATAAAGGGATTGATAGATAAACAGAGAGAGAGAGGGGGAGAGTTAGAAACAGAGGGATGAGACAGAGGAAAGGAGAGAGATAGAGGGAGTTAGAGAGAGAAAGGGGCTCAAAGAGAGATGGAGAGGGTGATATAGAGAGAAAGATAGGGAAAGGGAGAGATGGATAGAGAGAAATATTAAGAGAGGAAGAGAGAGGGGGAGAGAAACAGAAGGTGAACTACACTTCACCGTTTGTTTCCTCGTTCAGTAGAGAAGAAATCTTTCGAGACTGAGGCAATTTTAATGTTTTGTTATTATCCAGAGTACCCCTTTTTTTTGGGGGGGGGAGCTAGATTTTCCTCACATTAGAAACCGACCGGGTTATCTTTCACTTAATAAATTAATAAAAGACAAAGATATTGCAAAATTTGAATTTAACAGGAAAATACTATTTAAAAAAATAGCACAATAACATAAGTGCCACTTTAGGTACTCCTTGGGCGTTGAGTTCCATGGCGACCAGCATAATTATTTAATGGGCGCTCCCTTAGCCCCCCCCCTAGTCAAGGCTAATGCATGTGCACGTAACATTTTTTTTTATTTACTGACGTTGGCTTAGTAACTAAACGATTCATTGATAATTTCGTAACCCTTAAACGCATGCCGGAAGATTTAAATTGGTTCATTATTGTTGTAATGAAAAAAAAAGTTTCATTCAACACAAAACCAAAAACACATATTAATGATTTAATATTGTATTCATTGAAATTTACTAATTTTTAAATAAAAAAGTTAAAAAAAAAAGTTAATAAAAAAATAGTTGCTTATGTGCGCATAAAAAACTTCTTTTTTTTTAGATTAGGTCCACCTTGGAATCACCCCCCCCACCTCCAAATCTTAAGAACAGCTTCCGGAATAAACATCACTTTTGGAGGGGGGATAATAAACACCATTTGGGGGGATATTTAAAAAAAAAGAAGTCGATAAAAGTCGTCATTTAAAAAGAAATTTAAAATCAAATGTTTGTAAAAGCGAGAAATTATTAATTAATGTTTAGTAACATTTTTCGGTGCTAATGCAGAGAGTGATCCGCGCTATTTTTTAAATCGTGTTTTTTTTTATTCCAACCAATCTTATATCGAAAAACAAAAAAAAACTCAAAAAGCAAGCGACAAACTTTTTTTTTGGCCTCATATAATAAAGAAAAAATGTGTAAATTTACAAATTTGGAAGATAAACAAATGAATTATGTTTTTTTTGTTTTGTTTTTTACTTACTAAACAGAAAATTAAATCTTTCGTCAATTCGTGGCTGTGAAATGAATCGAACCGGAAGTTCAGTTTTATCAACAGAACAGATTCGCACCACGGTTAAAAAAATATATTTATTTTATTTAATACTTTAATAATTCGCGAGGTAAATTTATTTTAATAACATAAAACATGCCTCGACTCTAAAGATGGGTTGTCTGAAAATTTCAAATAAATTGGTAACGTAGAAATATGGTTTTATTCGTTTGGAACGAACCAAATTTACATTTATATATATATATATATATATATATATATATATATATATATATATATAACAGAGCGCAGACTCGTGTATGGCGGCTGTATTCAAATATTCAGCCGTGTGCGAAATGACGGCACGGTAAGGAAAAAGAAAAAGACTACAAAAAGGAGACTATCACGTTATAGACATGGATGACATTCGAAAGGACAGGCGCCAGAGAATACGATTACGTTCATAATCACGTTTTATTCGGGCAATTTATCAGAAATAAATGTTGTTGTTACAAAAAATGTCGAGTTGTTACTTGTCTTACGCTCCTTGCAATGTGTTCTGCTTTAATTAATCTAACGTGTTGGGTCTACGTGTGTAAACGAGTGTGCTGCGTTACAGAAGATAATTTGGCGCTTGTTGGTTGATATATTTTACGGCATATCAACCCTTTTCAGGTTATTTAATGTCGAATCAAGTGATTTTGAAGAAAAAGTTTTCAATAGAATGTATTTTTTTTTTAAAGTCAGTTTCTATTTAACCCATAGTTGCGACCCTAACAGGTACTACCACTTCGGGTCAGAGTTGACCTGGGAGCAATGGCAATTAAGGGGTGGCTTCACACTCCCCAAAGTCTGAAAGCTGGGTCTTCACCATCGGATATAGTTTAAGGTCATGCCCAGGACCGAAGGAAAAAAAGAATAAAAACTTGTTACCACGAATGAATGCGGTCGCAAAAGAGGGACCAAAACGAGATCGATTCTTTGAAAAAACAAGAAAGAACAAACCAGAGAGAGAAAACTTGAGAAAAAAATTGCATTTCGCCTGTTTTGGGTTTTTTTTTCTTTGTTTTTTGTAATATGTTTTGTGGGGACCTTAAGTCAATGTGAATATTATCTTTAATGTGAGACAAAACTTCTAGCATTATGACTCGCTTATTAAATATTATGGAGGACAAAGTTCCGTGCTCAGCCAACGAAGCAAGTAGCTTATTAGAATTATTAAAATTAGTAACAAAATACAGTACAGTATACAATACACATGTACATAATCCAATAACATTATAAATGACACCGTAAAGCGGGACAAATACCGTAACCAGGGGCCGGAAAGACATCTTATTCAACATCGTAACCTGATAAAAAACGTATCCTAGTGCCACCGTATCCCGGGGTCCTACTGTAATAATAACAATAATAATAATAATAATAATAATAATAATAATAATAATAATAATAATAATAATAATAATAATAAAGGGCCGAGAAGGGTCAATAAGGACTGAAAGACCGAGGAGCTAGCGCCAATCAGACCTCGGTTGGACAAGCGCAAAGAGAACTGGGACCTTGGGGAGGCTGAGTGCCACTCAAATTTCAGTATAAACCAATGGCCACTACCAGCGAGAAATCAACTGTAAGCGGCTGTTGCGATGATGCAAATTCATTTGCAAATGCTATCGAAGGAGGTGAAGAGAGCTGGACGTCTGGGGAGACTTGTTGTCACTCAGCGTCCAGAGAACATCACAGGTTTCCAATCAGATCGTTTGTTGATTTGTGGGAAAGCTCCATGTGAGCCAATAATAATAATAATAATAATAATAATAATAATAATAATAGAAAGGAACCGGCCCAGAAACCATAGGCCTATCACATGTCTATCCACTATGTGGAAAATACTGACAGCACAATTGAGAGAACAAATCTACAACTCGCTGAAAAATCGTGGACGTCTTTCAGAAGAACTAAAAGAACGCCAAAAAGGGAAAAAAGGACACATGATCTGCTATATATATATCAAAAGATCCTGAAGCAGGTAAAAGAAGGAGAAAGAGTTTAGCTATAGCATGGATCGACTACAAAAACAGGATCCCCCAAGCATGGATAATAGAATGCTTAAAAACGTATAAAATACCAAGCAAGGTCATCAGCGTTATTTAAAATGCAATGAGAATATGGAGATTGAAACTTACAGCTGATGGACAACACATAACAGAAATTAACATACAAAGAGGCATCTTCCTAGGAGATTCACTATCACCACTACTGTTCCTCATAGTGATGATGCCCTCGAACAATATGCTGAGAAAGTTGCAATTCTCTAATACAGAGGAAAATATGAACCACCTTATGTACATGGACGATCATAAACGTTTTGCAAGGACCGAAAAGGAACTAGAGACACTAATAAACACTACCAGGATGTTCAGCCAGGATATCCAAATGGTGTTTGGTATTGAAAAGTGCGCATTCTTTGTTTATAAGAAATGGAAAAACCGAGGACGACAGAAGACATGGGACGACCTAACCAAACTGATGAGACCATAAGGGAACAAGACGCTTATAAATACGTGGGAGTTCTGGAAGCAGACACCATCAAAGCAACATAAATGAAAGAGAGAATTAGAAAGAAATACCCCAGGAGAACAAGAAAACTCTTCGAAACTAAATTATATAGCAGAAACCTAATAAAAGGTATAAATACATGGGAAGTACCACTAGTAAGATACTCTGGACCGTTCATAGAGTGGACTAAAGAAGAACTGAGACAACTCGATCAGAATACCAGGAAACTCATGACTATGCCCAATGCACTACACCAAACAGACGATGTTGACCGATTCTACGTGAAGAGGAAGACGGGGGGAATAGACTGGTTTGCATAGAAGATTGTATAAATTGCACAAAAAAGAACTAGAAAAATACATAACTCACAGCACAGAAAGTATAATTGTGGCAGCAAGAGACACTGAAAAAACATCAAAACAGAAAACAGAGAGACAAAGGATAAAACGAGAAAATAAAAATGGGAAGAGAAACAACTACATGCAATGTTCAGAAGGATGATAAAAGATGAGAATAATGAAAACACCTAGACATAGATGCAAAAAAGATACGTAAACCGAGAAACTGAATCCCTAATATTTGCAGCACAAGATAACCCGATAAGAACAAACCACATCAAAACATTGATTGACAAAACAGCAAATGCAGACTCTGTGGACAAAGAGAAGAAACGATAAACCATATATTAAGCGAATGCAGCAAACTAGCCCAAAAGGAATACAAGAATGGGCATGACTAAGTGTGGAGGGCAGTACACTGGGAATTATGCAAACAACCGTATCTCGAACACGCAGACAAATGGTACAAGCATAAGCGGATATAAGGTATATAGATGATCAAGAAAATCAAGATAATAATTATAATAGTAGGAGCACTAGGAACAATTCCGAAAAACTTTGAAAAGCAATGGGAGAAATTGGAATCATGGGAATGGCTAGAAAATACAACGAACAACAATAATGAAAACAGCTGAAACATTAAGGAAAACCCTTGAATGTTGAGCCACATACGTGGGCCAGACAAACTGCTGCAGAGGCAAAGCATGGAAACAAGACCACTGAAGCTGCATATCTATAAGTCCTCTATCCCGTCCCTCCTCCCCCATTGCCCCCTCCTAAAAGAGTGAGGCCAAAAGTCGAGAACAGTAAAGGAGGATGGAAAGGCCGAGGAGAGAGCTCTGACTAGACCTCCACTGGACATATGCGAATAGAACTGAGACCTTGGGGAGGCTTATTGCAACTCAAATTCTAGTGGGGACCAATGGCCGCTGCCAGCGAGAAATCAACGGTAAGCAGCTGTTGCGATAACGCAAACGAAAGACGTTAAGCGTACTGGAAATCTGGGGAGATTTTTGGCACACCACGGGTTGTTTTCACGGAGAGATCTTTAATGACCTGTGTGAAAGCTCCTTGTTAATCAATAATAATAATAATAATAATAATAATAATAATAATAATAATAATAATAATAATAATAATAATAATAACGTCAGCCTTAATAATAGCTTGCAAATTTCATATGTATGAGGTGTCATGCATGCGGGTGTATTGTCCTTTCTATTGACATGTGAGCGCGTTGGCATGTCTATGCGTGTTTGCGCGTGCGTGTTTATGTTTGTTGTGTGTTTGGGAGAGAGAGAAAGAGAGAGAGGGAGTTGTGTGTGTGTGTGTGTGTGTGTGTATGTGTGTGTGTGTGTGTTTCCTATATAATCTAGTGTTCTAATTATTTTGCTTACGAATCCTAAGTATAACTGCTAAATACGGGGGAAAGGTGTTTGGTGAGCAGTATACGCCTTTAACAAGACGCCTTCGATGTCGCTTAGAGCAATTAAAATAAATGCACTCCATATGACGCTGTACTCTCTTCAAGTTATTCCACCTTTTTATTCCTTTTCATGTCTTTTATCTTGTTTATTTTATTTACTTTTCTCTCATCTCATAATTGTTGTAAGCGTTCGTCTATCATTATCAGAACAAATGTCGCCTTTTCTTCTGCCGCCATTGCCGATAGAGTTATTGCCCTTTCATCGTCACTCATATTCGCCTCTACTTTTTATTACAATAAAATTCTTTTCGTATTCCCTTTTCCGTTTCCTACTTGTCTATTTCCTTTCTCGAAATGCGTCGTATTATAACACCGTATAAATTCAGGACCACTTTTTTTCTAGTGATAACACTGTTTAGATGCGAGTAATATAGAAGATGAAAATCTCTCTCTCTCTCTCTCTCTCTATATATATATATATATATATATATATATATATATATATATATATCCCTCTCTCTCGCTCTCTCTCTCTCTCTCGCTCTCGCTTTCTCGCTCTCTCTCACTCTCGCGCTCTCTCTCGCTCGCTCTCGCGCTCTCTCTCTCTCTCGCTCGCTCTCTCTCTTTCTCTCTATCTCTCTCGAACACTCTCTCTCGCCCTCGCTCGCTCTCTCTCTCGCTCTCTCTCTCTCTCTCTCTCTCTCTCTCTCTCTCTCTCTCTCTCTCTCTCTCTATGTCGATTTATCTATATATCTCTATCTTCCTCGTTTTGATCAAATATTTTTGTGCCGCCATTTACGAATGCTCGATTGGAACAGTCAATCTGTCCTATCCAAGATAAGTTCACTTTTTTTCTTTGCTGCCATTGATGATAATTATTGCCTCATCATTCTACGACTCATATTCGCCTTCCCCTCATTTTATTAGAATAACATTTCTGGTACTTGAACAGATTTGAAAGCGGACGTATCTAAGCGTCCGCTCGGTTTTGTCCGGAATATGGCGTCAACCGCCGCATAAAGCCGAGCGTCGCCAATGATCAAGTCTTAAAAATGGAACAAAACAGAAAAAATAGTTAAATAAATAGAAATCGTAGAAATAAAATAGAAAAAAGAAAAATGACAACCTACCGTAATTTTATTTTATTATTTATTTAATGTTCTATGAGAAACATTTTTTTATGCAGGGGGCGTACTATAACCATCGTTTTGTATGTTTTTGTTTTCATGTTTGATAGATAATGTTTAGCAAACAGAAGAGTTTTTTTTATGTATTTTTTGGTCTTTCAAAGTTTTCATAATAGATGAAAGAAGCATAGTTTTATTCACGTGCATTTGCAATTATGCATCTAACGCTACGATTCTTTTGGAGACATGTTTTTTTTTTGTTTTGTTTGACAAAATAACTACTTCGGGCGTCTGCAGTTGTTTGTCTAGCATTAATCAATTTATAGTGTTGTTAGTCTCCATGCTTTTCGTATCATATCTAGTTTTTGAAGGGGTTTCTTTCTCTTTCAGTATTTGTACAAAAATAGTTTGGTCGTGGCCGCGTATTGGGATTGGCTTATGGTACTATCACTTCCCCGGGGAAATCAACGATATCCACAGATAAGCACATGGAAACATCAACAAAAACGGGTCGAGATGTCGGTGGCTATTATTTTTGGTTATGCCGTGGACTATTTTCAAGAGTCAATCTTTCGTCTAAAGGCAACATTTACAACACTATCAGCCGGTCACTGCTATGTGATCGACTTCACGTGTTACACTAAATGTCGTAGAAACGGTCCTATGAAGATGTGAAGATTGGCCAGTCATTAGGGTCTGCAAGAAGAAAATCATACCTGAGATGTTCGATGTGGGTGTGGCTCCTTCATTCTCTCAAGATGACTTTTTCACCCTGGTGGCATTCTGGTTGGAATCTTCTTTCTTCGTCCTCCAGGTCGCTTCGTTGTTTCATTGGAGGCATTCATGTAAAACACAAGAAAACACACAACACGACACAATCGTAATATTTATGGAACATAATTATTTTATTTTACATTATGTATACACTATATATTACAAAAACAATTTACACTTTACATATCCTACAATTATTAAACTAACTATGCTTAACTAGTGTTGAGGGGGCTCTCGTTTACGGAGAGACAGAAATATGCGTGCTCACCCCATGTTGTCCGGACGAAAAAGAGGCCAATAAAGGAAATGGAATTCTGGGCTGCATTACTGTGTATCTCTGAGCTTTTGGCTAAATCACAACCCTGCCATGCTGAAGAGTGTGTTAGCAACCGTGACACTGTAGTATAGTGCCACAGTCTTACGTTAGATTACATGCAAACGCGAGCGTTTTATGCCATGTGCCGGGCAAAGTCGAACGGATGCTTGTATATGTTCGGTTCAGAATCTGCACAAGTAACGCATTTCTTTTGTACATCTTTCTTCCCTGTCTTCGCGTTATTTATTCCCTTCTTCATCATTCCCAACGATTGTAAATCGAGATGCGAAGTCGAAAGTGAAACAGACACTAGCATCAGTTATTCTTTAGTTTTTCCGTTCGTTAGTCTTGCTTTCCTACTCTTTCCTTTTTCACTGCTTCCTTCTGCATAGAATGGGGAAGGCTTCGCTAAAATCAATTGCTTCTGCAGAGGTAAGAACAAACACAACAAACGTCTTTGAAACTTATTTCACATGAACGTGTGAAGTCGACATTTTCGACCAAGGGAAATCATTTTCGCTTTTGCAGAACGATACACTTCCAGAGGATGTGTGAAATGCGAAATTCAAAACAAAGCAGCAAATTTGATTCCAAAACATCAACGTTCTTATGATTGGCGCATTTACGCGCGTCAAAGACGACAGCAAAGGCGATAACAAGCGCTCAACAAAGGCGGTGGTTAAACTCACAGTAACGCAAAGTTTGCTGTGATTAAAATCCCGTAATTAGTTCAATCCTTTTTATGATTCCAGCCCAGATAAACACACGTACACCTATAATCAAAATTGGAATTGTAAATCAACTTACGCACTTGTATTTTTTTTAAATATTCGGACGACTTTTCTAACTTAGATGTTATTCTCACTACGTTTCAGCCGATGTAACTTCTTATGGTGCATCTTGTCAAACTCAGGAATCTTTATGTAGATATCGAGAATCTACACGGAATTTCGAACGGAACCCTTTATTTAATCAATTAATATAGTATGTCCTCGTTCCGGCAACCATGACCTTGATAGAAGTCACAAGTAATCCTCGATTGTATTTTTAGTATAGCCCGTAATGAGGATTGAACCCTCAACCTCTACAAGAGTGTCATTTTCACAATACTTTATTATTTGTTAGCTGCAGGTTTTGTAAACTTTTGCTCAGCCATGGCTGAGAGAAGGAAGTTGGAAATTAAATAAAAGTTATGTTTAAAATCCCTTGAAGATTCCCAAGTTCAACAAAAAAGATTCCAGAGTTCAACAAGATACACCTGTCAAAGGTCGAAGATTACATCGATCGAAACGTTTTAGGAATAACATTAAAAACGAGATTAGTAGTCTGACTAATCGAAATAAAAGGGACTACCAATGCAAAATCGGTAAGAATTCAGCAACACAAACTCACACACTTCTAATGATCGAATATTCTACCAATAGGAGAATTTTTTTTTAATTCAGCAAACAGCTCAATCATTTTTATAAGGAGTTATCACGTGAAGGTCACCCGAAGAAGATTAATTGATTGGAAGGTAGTCTAAAAGATAAATGCGTGGTGATCTGTAGTGGTAGAAAACAAGTAGAAGTTTATTATTAAAATCTACGGTTCAATAAGAACGTGTTTACATTTGAATTGAAGACGACCATGCTGTAATCAGCTGGAAAGCAGACCCATGATACAGAATTCCATAGACGTGCTGTTATATTTTTTTACACGGTGGTCACCACTTATCAAGGCCCGGAAGCCACTCAGGGATAAGGGTAGGAGACTTGATTCATGGAATTTGCGTTTAGATTTAAGCACAGGTAGAAAGTGGGGAAATTTGTGGCAGTGGTTGTAGTTAAGCGAGTGTTTGTTGTGAATGTTTTGCAAGTATGACCATAGATTGAAGCTCAGTTGAGCACTTATTATGAAAATAACTATAGAGCAGATACAGGCTCGCAAGGTCTCTTCTCGAAGAGGTTAAAAAAACATCACTTACTAAGTTTCGTAGACGAGTTTAAACCCTGTCAAGGTATGAAGGGTTTTTTTGGAGGAAATTCAGCCGATCGGTGGCTTTCATTACACAAGAATATGTTAGAAATGATTGGAAATGGATGACAATTTGCTAAATTTATTAAAATGATGTGAATAAAATATAATAAAATATAATTTTGTGCGATCAAAATAACCAGCTGAATGTTTCCCAAAAAACCTCTTCCCTCTTAAATTGGACAACATCCACTTTTACATCCGTTATATTTCCAAACTTATCAAGAACGTAAATGTCTGCAAGCAATTGGTCAGACTATCCATTCTTGCCTGACAATATTCAAATTATAGTATTCAAAAACCGGACTCCTATTCTTGCAAAGCTGTTCAAAGGCCTAAAAGAGAAATGTATTTCAACACCTTTAAAAACCTCGTTGGTCTGTACAGTATTTAAAAATACTGGAGCCCTGTCTTCTGCGTTTCAGTACGGACCAATTAGTATTCTGTGTATCATAAACAAGTTGCTCGAATCCGTGATAATTTAATCAGTCACAAGTAATATGGCTTCCGTCCTGCGAGATCTACAGCTGATGTACTGAGTGTAATTTTAATGAATATAGCACTTGCTAAAAGATGACCTATTCTCCATCATTCCCAGTTTTGTTATTCGAAACCTATAACATTATTGCCAGAATATTACTAGATTTTCAAAACGGCGATCCTGTCAACTAATTATCTAAATCACATTCCAGCATACAACCTAAGAAATTTATAATATTATTACAAGAAAAACATGCTTTCCATACAAAAATAATTGAGCAATTACTGTAATATTGTAAATACCTAACTAAGTGATAACGCGATTTAAACACAATATACTTTCTCCCAATATAAGTAGATTTGATTGCTCAGCCAGCAGACACCCGACATTAGAACTTTGGTTTGGTTTCCAAATTTCGCTACGTTTCTCTACACATATTTCGTTTATGAAACGGAACAAGTGGTTGTGTATGACCACCGCATTTCCCACAAATCATTTTTCAACCATAACACTATCTCATCCTAGTACCTGATATTTAGATTTCTTACTCTCACCACGGCACCACTATATATGTATATATATATATATATATATATATATATATATATATATATATATATATATATTGACTGTGGTAATTTATAATGTTTTCCTGCTGAAGTTACCGGGCGGAACATTGAATGAATAATGACCATATTCTTTTTTTCATTTAAATTAGTATATGTTTTTTTGCTGATTTCCTTAGTTTCACTTTCGTTCACGACCCTGTCGGCGAACACTCCAATAGTTTTTTCCCCAGAACCGTTAGACTCTTGAATTCCATTCCAGGTCCCTGCTTCCCCAACAGTACTGACGTGCAGAAGTTCAAGTGTAACGTGAACCGACATCTTGCTGCCCAAATCCCTACATAGTACCCCAGTAGTTGTTGCCCCTGATAGTAGCCCCCTACACCAATGTGGCAATTTGCCTTGTTTGGGGTGAAAATGTAATATATATATATATATATATATATATATATATATATATATATATATATATATATATATTTATAAATATATATATATATATATATAAATATATAAAT
Source organism: Euprymna scolopes (assembly GCF_053919585.1). Classification (NCBI taxonomy): domain Eukaryota; kingdom Metazoa; phylum Mollusca; class Cephalopoda; order Sepiida; family Sepiolidae; genus Euprymna; species Euprymna scolopes. The sequence goes on along the minus strand of NC_136518.1, from coordinate 81,882,343 downwards.
ATATATATATATATACGTTTTATTTTGTATTACCGTTTTTATCTGTTTAGTGTCACATTGTTTCGGTTGCCGTATCCTATTAGCGATCCAGTAATCGCGTCAGACTTTTACTGTAAAATCTGACGAGGTTACTGGATCGCTAACACGATCCGACAACTGAAACCTATGTAACTAAACAGATAAAAACGGTAATAAAAAAATTAAACGCATATTTAATCTACAGTAGTATTGAGCACTTTCTTTAGGTTTTTATTAATTACTATTTTGCTATATATATGTATATATATATACATATATATATATATATATATATATAATAAACAAATTTTAAACTCTAAAGGTAAAAGTCTTAAGCCACATTAACGCCTTTCTAACAAATCTGCTCACATAGTTGCTTCCACTGCATGAGCTATTGTTTTTAGTAACAATGAAATAGCAATGTCCCTAAATCAGTTTGAGGAGTGTAACTATTCAGTAGATATATAACCTCTACAAACTAACCCTGTAACATAAACTAACCACTCGGAGTCGCAGAAATACCTGGATTAGGACCAGGCGCGGAGCAAACTCTCTCGGGGCTGATGGACCCAGTAGATCTTCCCAGATCATTCGTCTAGGAGAAGGAAAACTCCGAAACTAAACCTTCCTAGAGCTGGTGATTCAAGCAAATTACCGGTCTGCAAATCTAAACTGCTTTAGGGGTAGATAGGCTCTGTCTATCGCCCGGCTTCCATACTCCTTCTTTTCCTATTTAGTCAGGCGCAGAGACGCTATCACAGGGTTTTGGCTAAACACTCAGTGGTAGATCTTGTTTCTTGTCTAGGGCAATGAACGCTGTTTTCCCCACCCCGACACATCCCACACCTCAAAACTGGGCACTTGAGAGTGCTTGAGTACCACATATGCCTGAGAAATTAGATTGGGTTGACCTTCTTCTGATGGGTTGAGGGTACCAGATTGACAGTTCCTGGCTGCTGTTTCCGACTGGTAGTACAGGTGCCCTAACTCTTTGGTAGCGCTTAGAGCGGCTGCTCCATCAACAATTGTATAATATCGGGATGTTTGCAGTGCCGTGTGGCGCATGGAAAGGGAGCCTGCACTCATCCCCGATGGCCTTTCCTGAGGCCACAGTCCTAGTTGATAAAAGATCAGCTGATGGTCTACTTGTGTTGCATGTCTGATACTCCGCATTACCTCTTGTTCCGCTCCCCCTTACCTAAACTGAAACTCTTTAAACACATTGTGACAGTACCATAAAAAATAAGCCTAAACCAGGTATAGGGTAAAAGAAACATCGACCCAGGACTGCACCATAATAAACAAAGTCTCTGGCAGCATAGACACAGCACTCTCCCTTGACACTATCGCACAAGTACATGTATTTGGTGACTTTAATGTCCACTACAAAAACTGGTTTGGATTCTCGACTCACACAGATGCAGCGGGCAGCACAACTCATTGCTTCTCTATATCTCACTCCCTATCACAAATTGTTACGTTTCACACTCGTTTCCCTGACCAGGAAGAACAACACGCATCACTTCTAGATCTGTTTCTGACCACAGTCCCCGATGATTGTATAACAAATGCTGACAGCCCACTCGGGAACGCTGACCATGCAGTGATAATGGTTGAAATCGCCCCAACCTCTGGACCCAAAACTGAAGATCCCGTGCTCAAAACAACGAGATATTAGGGCGCTAGACGATCTGAAAATCACCCTGCTCAGGTGCATGCTATCATAAAAAAACCTTGACACTTGACAGCTGCGATATTAAAGCTCTAGTTCTCTCCAAACTTTACAACAAATGCCTTAATGAATCTTGTTTTCTGGGCTGTTGGAAAACTGCTTCTGTGGTACCAGTATTCAAGAATTCTGGCGAAAGAACTGACCCATTAAATTATCGCCCCATTAGCCTCTTCCCACTTTCCGCCAAAATATTTGAGACCATAATTAACCATGATGCTAAACTTCTGACTGACCAACAATATGGATTTAGACGAGCCCGTTCCACAGCAGACATCCTCACTGTATTCTCTGGACGTATATACCATTCACTGGACAAAGCGGGGGACGGCAGAGCGGTAGCTCTAGATGTATCTAAGGCTTTTGACAGGGTATGGCATGAGGGTCTCTTCAGGAAAATTAGATCATACGGAATCACTGGAAGAATACTTGATATAATTAAATCTTTCTTCGATAAAAGAAAAATCCAGGTTGTCCTCGACGGTCATATATCTATGATATAAATGCGGGAGTGCCTCAAGGGTCTATCCTTGAACCTCTATTATTCCTGATATTCATAAATGACCTCCCCAACAAAATTGCTTCTGAGATGGGAATATATGCTGATGATACCATACTCTATAATAGGCACGACAGGAAAACAAATGAACACATATCTAAAGAAATAGTAAAAACACTAGATGATGACCTCTAATCTGTAGTGGAATGGGGACAAAAATGGATGGTCACATTCAATGCTGCCAAGACTAAACTGGTTTCCTTCAATAATTACCAGAAACCTTCTTTGCCACCAATAGTAATGGTCAGTGACTCTGTATCTGAGAGTACATCTTTCAAACTGCTTGGCCTAGCGTTCACAGGAAACATGAGTTGGAACAATTACATTGAAAGCATTGCCAGGGCCGCTGCGAAGAAGTTAGGCTCTCTGCCGTGCTAGAAAACTACTAACACCCGAAAGTGTCCTATATCTCTATAAGCCCACTATTCGCCCATGTATGGAGTATTGTTGTCACATTTGGGCTTGTGCATCTGCTACTAGTCTATCGCTCCTTGACAAGGTTCAAAAGAGAGTCGCCAATCTGATAGGCCCTGAACTGGCATCAAAGCTTCAACCTCTGTCCCGTCGACGAAATGTTGCATCCCTCTGCCTGTTCTACAAGTATTTTAATGGTGAATGCTCTGGCGAACTGCAGACATTTGTGCGCCCACGACGAAGATACCCTCGACAAATCTGAAAGGCAGCAAAATCCCACCCCACACAGTAGAGACCCCTAGATGTAAAAGATCTTTTTACTCCAGTAATTTCTTCCCCAGAACCGCTAGACTCTGGAATTCCATTCCAGGTCTCTGCTTCCCCAACTGTACTGACACGCAAAAGTTCAAGTGTAACGTGAACAGACATCTTGCTGCCCAAATCTCTACATAGTACCTCAGTAGTTGTTGCTCCTGATAGTAGCCCCCTACACCAAAGTGACAATTTTTCTTGTTTGGGGTGAAAATGTGGTAATTTATAATGTTTTCTTGCTGAAGCAGTTACTGGGCGGAATATTAAACGAATAATGACCATATTCTCTTTTTCATTTAAATTAGTATATGTTTTTTGCTGATTTCCTTAGTTTCACTTTCGTTCACGTTTCTGTCGTTCGAACACTCTGGACCATATAATGTCTGCGCCTGAAATGTGTGTTTAATTAGTTATTAATTCTCTCTATTCTCGTGGCAATTGTTTGGTCGCCCGAAGGTAAAGGCTTAGCAAGTGAAGTCAAAACCTGAAGGAATTGTCAACCATACACTGATAAGTTGAAAAGCTACAGAGACGAAAGTGGAAGCAAAAACCTTATTTTTCTACATAATCAACACGAGTCTCAACGCACTTTTGCTAGGAATCCAATGACCCATCTCTGCATCTGGAACATGTCAAGGACAGGCATTTCTTTTCATAGAGTCTCACATCATCAATGCAACAATAAGGTTAACTTTCCGATCGTAGATGAATAAGTTCAGTCATCATAACAATGGAATTTGCAATCATCTCTGATCTATTCTGTCGTAAAAAAAGTAGGCCTTACGTACAAAATAATCCAAATAATGTAACAATCAATTCCAATCAACACGCAGAAACCATGCACTAAAGTTTTGCACACGTGCATAGACACGTACAAATTTATATACACATACACATACAAATATACACGTATATACACATACATATGCATATACACATACATATACATATACATACATGTACAACTACACACTTGTCTATACACATACACGTTCATATATATACACATGCATATACACATGCATATACACATACAAATGCATATACAAATACACATGGATGTACTTAATCACATACACATGCATATACATATATATATATGTATATACATACACATGCATATACACATACAACTGGATATACATATACACACGCACATCCTAATACACATACATTTGCATATACATATACACATGCACACGCATATACATATAAAAATGCATATGCACATGCACACGTATACACATATACTCATGTATATACACGTACACATGCATATAAATATAAACTTGTATATACACGTACATATGCATATACATATACACATACATATGCATATACGCACACACATGCATATACACATTCACATGTATTAACATATACACCTGCATATACAGATGTACATGTATTTTGTACACACTTCCATAAAGACATGCATATGTTTATACATATACACATCCACATTTATATACACGTTTATATACATATACCTATACACATACACATGAATATGCATTACATATGCATATAAAAATACACATGCATATACACATACAGATTATATAAACATACGTAGGTATATACATAAAAACATGTGTATACATTTGCTTATACTCATGCGCATATATATACGCATGCATATATATGTATATGTATGCATATATATATATGCACACAGAGATACACATTAATATGCAAATACATGTACACATGCAAATACACATACCGATATATATATATATATACTCATGTACATGCATATAATTTTACACATACATATACACGTACACTTGTATATACATGTGCGTGTACGTATACGTACGCATATACACATACACATGTATATACACATACACATGTATATCCATATGCACATACATATAGATATACACATGCATATAGACGTACACACGCATGTACGTATACACATGTAAATCCACATAAATTTTCATATACAAATAAACATACATATGCATATACACGATTATCTAATCTATACGTGTACAAACACATACACGTTCATTAACATATATACATTCATATATCCATACACATGTATAGAGATATATAAATTCATATACAAATACACATACATATACATATAAAATTTTAGAACGTATACACACGGATGTACACATACACATGCATGTGTACATACGTATGCATATACATCATCATCATCGGCAATCACACGTGACGAGTATGATTGTTCTCCCGTCTGTGAGATTAGGTCTGATCACTTGTGGATCCTCAGATGGCTGTAGAGGCTGATCCTTGACCCACAGACTTTATAGCAGTGGGGGCATGTGTGGGTGGTTGAAAGGGTAGTGAAAGAAGCGGAAGTAGCTGTGTTGGTAGTAAATCTCTCCTTTCTCTGCTTCCCTATTTTCTACGGCTTTGTAGAGGTCCTTTTCTGAATGAACCGTGCCTTCATGGACCATCTTGCACCACATGTCCCTCTGAAGAGCAGCATCCTCCCAACTGGTGAGGCTGAAGTGACACTGCTTCAGGTGGGTCTTTATGTTGTCCTTATATCTCTTTTCTGTCCTCCTTAGGACCGCTTCCCCTCTTTTAGCTTACCGTAGAGCATTTTCTTTGGAAGGAGGTTGTCAGGCATGCGCATGAGATGGTCTGTTCATCACAGCTGGTGTTGGATGGTGGTTGTGATGATGGGAGGTATGTTGGCTTCCTTCCGGACGCTTACGTTTGTTCGTCGATCCTTCCATCCAATCCTGAAGATCTTCTGGATACAACGCTTGTGATACTGCTCCAAGGCCTTCAGATGTCTGCTGTAGGTGGTCCAACTATCCGTTCCATAGAGAAGAGTGGTCAAGACAACTGCTTTATAGAGAAGCTATTTGACCCTGCTCTGTATGTCTTGATTCTCAAACACCCGTTTCCGTAGCCTGAAAAAGGCTGCACTGGCGTATCTTATGCGGTGGTGAATCTCTGCGTCGTTAATAGATTTTGTGAAGAGAGAAGACTACCAAGGTAGGCAAATTGATCCACATTTTCTAAAGTGTTGCCTTCCACAGAGATTGTGGGCGGCTGTGGGTGTGTGCCAGGAGCTGGTTGATGTAAGATCTGGGTCTTTTTGATGTTAAGGTCAAGTCCCAGCAGCCGGTAACCTCTACCAAAGGCATCCATTATGTTCTGGAGGTCCGCTTCTGAGTTCATTGTCATTTGCGTATTGAAGCTCCATGATAGACGATATGAAGACCTTCTTTTTGCCCTAAACCTGCTGATGTTAAAGAATCCGCCGTCCATCCTGTATATGAGTGTGATTCCCTCGAGTAGGTTATGGCTAGTAAGGTGAAGGATGGTGGAGGTGTAAATGGCAAATAGGGTTGCAGCAATGATGCAGCCTTGCTTGAAATCGGTGTCAATTTTGAAGGGAGATGTTTCCAAGTCACCATTGCCAACCACAACTGCCATCATGTTGTCATGAAGAAGTCTCAAGATTTTAGGTACTTGTCTGGACATCCACTCTTTGAGAGGACACACCAGAAGACAGTTCTGTTCACAGTCGAAAGCCTTTGTGAGGTCAATGAACGCCATGTACAGTGGAAGGCGTTGCTCCCGACATTTCTCCTGCAGTTGACGAGCTGTAAAAATTATATCAGAGGTTCCTCTGGCAGGACGAAAGCCACACTGCGACTCTAGTAGGATGTTTTCTGACAGCGGCAGCAACCGGTCGGGCAATTTACGGGTTAGTACTTTGCCTGTTGTGGACAGGAGAGAGATACCTCTAGAATTGCTTTAGTCCGCTTTATGTCCCCTCTTGAAGATTGTGATGACCAAGATTCCTGATTTCTGCCGGTATTTCCTCCTTATCCCATATTTTACTCCAGAAGCTATGGATGTGGCAATAGAGTTTTGGTCTGCCTTGATAGAAGATTTCTCCAGGAATCTCATCTGGACCAGAGGCTTTGTTGTTGCTCAGTTTGGAGGGGTAATCCAGGTGTTCCATGGTAGGACGCTGAGGGATCTGATTGATAGCTTCAAGCTCAACAGTCGTATTGCGATTTAGAAGCTCATGAAAGTGTTTTTGTCATCTGCAACTGATGCTCACATAGTCCTTCAGCAAAGTTTTCCGTCCTTGGATTGGAGAGGGTTTACTCCCCCGATAGCTGGGCCCATACACAACTTTAGTAGCATTAAAGGAACCCCTTGTGTCTCCTGAGTCAGCAAGCCTTTGGATTTCAAGGGCCTTCTTCATCCACCATTTGTTCTTCAGCTCCCTTACTCTAATCTGGACGAGTGCCTTTGCCTTGGAGTGGGTCTGCCTTTTGGCCATGCAGTTGATGTCATTTTGTCATGTACAGAAGGCTTTATGATGTATTTCGATGTCGTTGTCATCGAACCAGTCTTGATGTTTCCTGGTCTTATAGCTAATGATGTCTTTGCTGGTCTCAAGAAGTATGGTCTTAAGGGCTTTCCAGTATTCCTCCATGCCCTTCAGGGAGCCTCTCACGCAGAGTTTTTTGAAATTGTTACACCCTGTTTGTGTCTCCCAAACTGTCAATGTTGAATTTGGGGCGGAGCTTTTTCCTTTGTGTCCTCCTCTGCTCCAGCTTCATGTCCATGGTATAGAGTCGATGAAGCAGTGGTCAATCTAGGATTCTTCCGCACTGATCATGGCCTTGGTGATGTTGACATCTCTGCAATCTCGAGCCCTGACAATCACATAGTCGATAAAATGCTAGCGCTTTGATCGAGAGTGCATCCACTGGTTTTTTGTCGGTTTCTCTGACAGAATAAGGTGTTTGTGATCATAAGCTCATGTTCTGCACGTTTAGACAGTAGGAGGAGTCCGTTGGTATTGACATTTCCCACACCCTCCCTGTCTAGAGTGCTTTTCTAGAGGTTGTGATCCCTGCCAACCTTGGCATTGAAATCCCTGAGTAGAAGGATCTTGTCTTACATTTGGGATGTTTGATAGCACCTGGTCAAGGGTTGCATAAAACGTCTACTTTTCCTCATCCTGAGAGCCCAAAGTTTGAGCATAGGCACTCAACGCAGTGGCCATCTGGTTGTTTGAGGGAATCAGTCGTAGAGTCATGAAACGATAATTGATGCCTACTGGAGATTTGGAAAGTTGGTTCTTAGTGGCAAAACCACAAACCATGGGTTTTCGGTTCAATAGCTACTTTTCCCTTCCAGAAAAAAGTTTATCCACCTTTCTCCTCTTTTAGTTGACCCTCCTCTGCCAGGCTGGGTTCTGATAGGACAGCAATGTCGATTTTAACCACTTCAGCTCCCTGGCAATGATTGCAGTTCTTCTTTCGGAACAATTGCTGGATGCACTGCCCATAGGTGACCTTATATTCCATACTCCAAAGTTCATTTTTCCCCGTTTTCGACCGCTAAGAGGTGAACCCCCTGGGCGCGGTATTCCAGTCGGGTGAAATGAGGCAGACTGTTTTTAGGGCACCTTTTCTAGCCCATTCTCCATGTGGGTGAGCAGAGTGGATCCTAAATAGGACTGGTCAGAGGTGAGTGCCGCTGCCGAGATGCTCTTTCTGCCTCGACCCAAGAGCAAGGGGACACTCACTGCTTATGTGCCAGTGCATGGCTAGAAGTTCCCAGGCCTCACTGCTCTGCTCCCGTCACCATAGGACTTTGTGGGGAGGGGGTAATAGTGGGCCCTTCAGGAGAACGTCTGTGCGTGGGATCTTTTACAGTGGGGTGAGTGGTGTACCGACAGCTACCACACTGTCCTTGGCAAAAGCCCTGACTAGGATTCAATGGCATAGAGACCAAGACAATTGGGGGCCCATCTTTGCAACCGTTGCAGAGCTCGCTCTACTACTATCATCCTCCCACTCCGCCGTTGAGGTCTTTTTTGAACCGTTCTTAGTCTGAAACCTCCCCATCGACCTTACCGCCATGGGTGGCCCTACCAGGAGCATTAAGCTCCAGACGGCATTGCTCTCAGGTTCATTGGGACACACAAGACTCTCCAAATCGTCAAGGTAACGGTCCATGGAATAGCATATACACATGCATGTTAATATACACGTATACACATGCACGTATATATACACATACACATGAATATATATACACGTTCATATACATATACAAATGTATTTACATACACATACAAGTTTAGACACTTATACACATGGATACACATAAACACATGCATACATATATGTGCACTCTACTCATCCACATGCATGCACACAAACATACGCATACATATATATACACATGCACATATACATGCATATGCATATGCATATACATATACATATCCATATACATATACATATGCATATACACTAAACCATGCTTATAAATATACACATGTACAAATACATACACGTGTATATACATATAAACATGCATGTACACATACACATTTACATACACACACATTCATATACGCATACAAATGTATATACACATACACATGCATATAAATATGTACATATATATACATGTTCCTATACACATATATATGCGTATATATATACAAAAGCATGTCAATAATAACATACATATACACATACACATGTAAATGCATGTACACGTAGTTATACACATGCACATATGTTCAAACATACAAGTGCATATACAGGTACACATGCATATACATATACACATGCATATACACATGTATATACACATGCATATTTATATACACATACACATACATATACACATACGTGTATATATACACATGCATATACATATACACATGCATATATACATAAATATTTATATACACTTACACGTTTATATACATATACACATGCATATGCATATACTCATGTATATACACATGTATATATTCATATATATATATATACACAAAAATATATATATACATATACGCATGCACACAAACATGCACATATACATATACATATACGTGCATATACACATACACATGTATATACGCATACACATACATATACACTTGCACATACACATGTACATACACATACACATATAAATTCATATGCACATGTATACACACATACACATTTACATACACATATACCTTTACATGTATATTATTGATAGGATGATCCCAATATTTTTTTATACAATTCTCGATTCTGTTGTAATAGGCATTAAACATGCCGTTTAAAACAAAATATAAAAAAAGAAGAATCGGTTTTGGAAAAAAATGCATATAATTTTCAAATCCTGATATCGATTCTTATATCGATTCTGAAATCGATTCTAATATAGATTCCATGTTTCGATTTATTTTAATTTTCGATTCCTATTAACTGTCGCAAAACTATCTTGACATATATATATATATATATATATATATATATATATATATATAAACATATATATACAGGGTGAACAGAAAGTCCTTGAACCAATTCAAAAGTGGTTTATTAATAGAAAATTACAAAAATATAAATTAAACATGAATGAAAATTATAAGTTAGGAAACCAAAAATAAATTCAAATTATTTATTTTCAATGTGATGTCCCTTCCTTTCGATTAGACGTTCAATTCTCTGTCTGAAGTTAGCAACCGAGGCACGCAGCGTTTCCTGAGGTATTTTAGCCCATTCACTAAGAAGAGATGTCTTTAAAGCATCAACACTTGGATGAGCAACAGAACAGACCTTTGCCTCCAACAAAGACCACCCTGAAAAATCCATGGGATTCAAATCAGGCGATGCAGGAGGCCACATCTCTTTACTCCAGAATCTTGGAAAATGACGTTGGCACCAGTCCTGAGTTTTTCTGGAGGTGTGGGATGGTGCTCCATCTTGTTGGAAGGTGAAAGGCTGATCTTTAAGGTTTTTCTTCATCTCTTCAAATGCTGGAACCAAAATATCGTTAATGTAGCTATCTGTGTTGATCTTAACCCCCTGCTCCACAGAAATCAGAGGCGACTTCCAAGATTTGGATACTGCAGCCCACACCATGAGGAAAGACGGCTTTTGTCAGCGGAAAACTATTCTCACGGAGTCATCAATGTCTGCTGAAGATTTTGCGTAAACTCTGTTGTTCTGATTGTTAACAGTCGCTTCAATTGTGAAGAGTTTTTCATCAGAAAAACGATCTCTCACTCTGCCGTGACAGCCTTCAGTTCTCCAAGAATAAGCTTTGCTCTTTCAAGTCTCTTGTGCTTTTGGGCAGGTGTGAGGTACTGTCTCTTTCTCATCTTGTAGATGGACAACTGGAGATCGTTTTTTACGATGGTTCTCATCGAGGTCACGCTCACATTCATGTTTTTAGCCATTTGTCTTACAGATCTCTTCGGGTTTCTCCTTACCCTCTCTCGGACAGCTTTAATCACCTTCTTTGTTCGAGCAGTGCGAGGTCTTCCACTCCTAGGACGGTCTTCAGATGTACCAAGTTCCTTAAATCTGTTCACAACATGGTCCACGGTGAGTTTAGCCACTTTCAAGAGCTTAATAATCTCTGAGTTTGTCCTTCCCGCGCAATGAATCTGAATTATGACCTCTCGTTTGCTCATTTTTCTGAAAGTTTAAACAAAATTATTTTAATATTTTTGTTGAAAATAATTAGATCAATAGTTAGACTAAATACTTACTTTATTCGAAAAGAGAAAAAGTGATTTTAACCATATTTAATTTTAAAACTAAAAATGGTCCAAGGACTTTCTGTTCACCCTGTATATATACATATATATATATATATATATATATTATTTTTATTACCGTTTTATCTGTTTGGTTACATATGTTTCGGATGTTGGACCATGTTTACGATCCAACACCCTCGTCAGACCTTACAGAAATGTAAAGTCTGACGAGGGTGTTGGATCGTAAACATAGTCCAACATCCGAAACATATGTATCCAAACAGATAAAACGATAATAAAAAAAATAAAACACATATTTGATCTGCAATAGTACTGAGCACTCTCTTCAGGTTTTACTAATTACCAGTTTCACCATTTATATATATATATATATATATATATATATATATATATATATATATATATATATACCATTTGTATTCGACTTTGAATATGTAAAACTAAGCTCCAGCAGAAGGAAATACTATAGTGAACTAGGATACAATTTGTAATCCCCTTTGGCTGATTTGAACAGAATAAAAATAGGAGACATTACTATTGTAACACCGACTGTACAAAAGAAACAATAATTAATTCTCATTAAATATACTGCAACATGTAGAAATTATGAACGCCGCACCAAACTTTACGGCCACATACACATGAACATATATGTATACTAGTGATCTGATGATTCCAATATTTTTCCCGATTCCGATACTATTTAAAATTTCTGATTCCGATACAATTAGCGATTCTGATCCGATTCTTTTTACATTTCTTAAATGTTTCGCCACGGTGTAGTTGATTGTTGTTGCTATTTCATGTAATATGTGCGTATTTCTAATGTAATATCATCTGTGTCCGAGTTGAATATGCAAAACTGAATGTATACTAAACTCCACCAGTAGCAAATACAGTAGTGATTTAGGATATATCATTAGATTTTTTTTAAAAAGCTGCCTACATCGGAATGAATTGATATAGACTTGACGGCTAACATATAACAATTAGATGTTACGTCGCGACGTGTGTGTTCGTAATGGATATGTTGTGTATTTATGCATATATATATATATATATATATATATATATATATATATATATATAGTAATTTATAAAATATATATGGCGTTTAAGCTACACTGAATATTCTGCGTTTCATCCAACTATAGGATTCGTCAGGCTTATGCGCGAATTCTGTCGTTGCTTCTTGTTTTTATATATGTTGAGGATTTCTAGTTGGCCAATCAGCTTTCTAGTATCCACCGCGCCCCTTCCTACCAGCCAACGGGCATGCATTTTATCAATAACAATAGAAAACAAACAAATAAATAAATTAAATAAACATTAATATACATAAACGATCACACGCATATGTGTATATATATATATATATATGTATGTATATATATATATGTGCATTATTGTGTACACATAGGTATATTTATATGTATATAAAAAAAAAGAAAAGAAGCCGAACGGCCACCTAAAACCACTAACCTAGCTCTAAAACAGATCCTTTGTTTGATAAAATGCATGCCCATTGGCTGGTAGGAAGGGGCGCGGTGGATACTAGAAAGCTGATTGGCCAACTAGAAATCCTCAACATATATAAAAACAAGAAGCAACGACAGAATTCGCGCATAAGCCTGACGAATCCTATAGTTGGATGAAACGCAGAATATTCAGTGTAGCTTAAACGCCATATATATTTTATACATTTCTAACTAGCTCTACCTACGTATTGAGCACTTTTGAAGTAAATACTTAAAGTTTACGCATAAATCTATACTTTCGTATAGTAAATTTATGTGAATAAATGAAATATATATATATATATATATATATATATATATATATATATATATTCTGGATGTATATAATGGTTATACGTTGTCGGTGGCAGGCCAAATGTTATAAACGTATAATTTGTGCTGTGGTGTTGACAAGAAACAATGATGTGGGCGTATTGAAAATATGATTACAGATGGGAAGAGAAAATTACTTGTAAAAAATAATGCTTGTACTTGACGACGAGAGGGAGACGAGTTCTTTGATCAATGACGAAGTGTGTGTATATCATAGTGGTCTATATAATAGACTGTCTGTATACTTAAGATGTCAGATGGTGATGACATGTTCAACAATTGTGAACAGTATGTGTAAACAGCCCATTATATATATATATATATATATATATATATATATATATATATATATATATATATATATATAACAACATTTATTCTCTAGTTCCCGCCGGACATCTTTAGAGATTACAACGTTCTGTTCACATTTTGACTATCTTAGAATACGCCGCTTCCTAGCGTCATGAGAGAGACTCTCTTCTTCCGACTTCTGGACTATATGGTGTCTCCTTTTTCAACTTCCCCATTTCAACTCGTACTTGCCTGTATATATTAAAACTAATCTTTCGTGCTTACGTCATTCGACTACACAAAAGTCTAACAGGTAACTTCTCAGTCACGTTTTCTCTAGCGAAATTTATTGTTCGGGTATCTTTGCTAGAATACAATAATACAGTAATTTATAGTAATAATAATTATTTAATAATAACTAATATTTTCAACTAGTATCAAATAGATTTAAGGCTCTCAAAATTCGTTATAGAACTGTCGCAAGAACCGTAGCGCAGTGGTTAAAGTAGTTGGAAAAATCAATTGTACAAGTTATATCCTCCTAAATGTTTATATACATAAAAATACAATTGTCGTGTACTTAGAACCTTTATCCAGACGTGGCTTACGGAACGAGAGCATGCTACTCCCGTGAAATAAATAAAATGTTTTGTTTAAAATTCGTCCAGATTCCTGACAAGGTACACCTGAAAGAGTTACATTGACTGAAACCTTGTGAAAAGTAACATTTATGATGAGAACAGCAATCTAGAGAATACGAAATTTCTGCTTGTTCTTTTCTTAGTTCATACTTTACGCTGTCAAAAATGACAAAAACAATTCTTGAAGGCCAAACTGGTCCAAAAGAAAGGCGAAATTTAGCTTTAAATGGCCAATATGGAAACCCTAGTCAAGTGAGCTCGTTTTCGAATGTCATTATAATAATATATGCCCATCGTTGTTATAGTGTGAGAAAGAGATCTATAGTAATTTCGACCTGCAATGGCTCTTCAGCGAAACATTAATTAAAAAATGGAACATTAAAAATAAACAAAAAAAAAAACATATCTGCCAATAAGGCTTGAAATGTTATGACCCTTTTAGGCTGTTATCATAGCGTAGTATCTGTTAACTGTGGCAAGTGGGGTCAAGGGTCAAAACATTATTATTGTTATTGTATTCTTGTTAATTGATTTGAGCGACGGATGGTCGCTGGATCAGTTATTATGATTAGAAGAATAAACAATTAAATTGGGGAAGAAATGATTGACGTGTGAATCGCAAAATGAATGTGAAAATAGAAAATAGATGTAAACATTATTTTGGTTTTGAATAAACAAATAACTAGATGTGGACATAAGGTTGGACTGAGACACGTAATGATGTGACGTAAGAGAACACGTGATGTAGTTAGTTTTGGAGAGATTCAGAGAGTTGAGAATTGACCACCAGAGCGGACAGACGTCTAGACAGGAGTGGACAGACAGCTAGGGAGCGAGCTGTAAGAATAGAACATGTAGACGAACTGTAGATCCCGTGGAAACCATTTGAGACAACTGTAATAAATTTATATTATAAAAATATAAAGAGTTGTTTTATGGTTTCACAAATAAGAACAGATGTCTCAATTGGGTAGTGCTGATCGCTTCATGGTTCGTCACGGAGCAGCAGGAAGTTGAAAGAACTCTTCAAGAAAAAAAGGTATGAAGCATATATTATTCTTATTGCATATGAACTGTAAAAATATCCCGTGTGATAAGTCTGATACAACACGTCAATATCACGTCATCCTGGCTAAACAGCATACATACGATTTATACGTTTATTATCTGTCTGTTAAAAAGAACAATATCTTACATCCACTAGATAACACATGACACGTTTTAATATATCATCTCCTCAAATATAACCCAATATACAACCGTGCTGGACTGAAGGAATAAATGAAAGATTGTTTCTTACAATGTGACTTTATTATTTATATTGAACTATGTAACACAATATTACTTACTGCATATTTATTAGTACTTATTAGTTTATTTCATTTGGCTCAGTTTATATTTAAAATAAAATGGACACTATTCTCATAGAAATCTAACTGCACAACGTAATATACTTAACGCTACGTGTTACTGGTTCCTGCTGTTCAAAAACCTCTAATATTTGGAACTATCCAGAAACATTTTTTGTCAAAAATATATCTGTTGGTAAAATACATCTCTGATTCCATAGATTTCTCACAGGTCCTTCTAGTAAGTTAATAAGTAAAACGGATCGCATGAACGGAAATCTAACTCCAAGGTTCGACTTACTTCTGAATACGGTTTCAAACCTTGCCATCACAAAATGGCGTCATATCATAGATTTATGATTTTCGTTATATTTTTGAAAAAAAAAATCAATTCAACCATAAGTGATCATAAAAAATAAACAAATGAATGGGTAAATATAACAATCTGTTAGAAGTTATTTTAATAGTAAAACATAAAATCTTTCTTTAACTTATTGCAGATCTTCACAACCCGCGTATTTTACAGGAGGGGTGTGATAAAATTGTCGCCATTAAAGAAACGACATGATTCCATTTCCGTTTGATAAAAACGGGGTTTCTTTTTTGTTGCAGACCATCTACTAGTTGGCCAGTTGTGTATAAATCCCTATAGCGATAGAAGCCTTCTATTATGTCTGAAAGTGACACAATGTTCAACGAGCGAGATCGAAGACGCGTCGCTGTATAACTCATGCTCTCTACCAATCCAAATTATGACTACAGGACCATTGCCAGCGCCCTCAAAATGCATCGCTTGATTTTCACGAATAATAAGGACGTGGCCAGGGTAATAAAAACAAAGTTTCTGACCACTGTTGTGGTCTTTGGTGTGGTTTCAAGTGGGAGCCACAGCATGTTATCTCACATCTTCGAAGTCGGCTTTAAAGTCAACACCAAAGTATACCTGGATGTACTGGAAGAGTGTGGTGCAATCAGGTGGCCGCTTGTAGATGATTGGTGTGGCAGCCAGGCTCGGGGCCAGCACACAAGTCCAAAGAGACCCAGGCTTGGCTTCAGAAAGAGTGCATCGACTTTGTACCCTTCTCTTACTCCCCCCGACTTAAACCTGTTGGACTACTTCGTTTGGTCATACATCAGGAAAATCACCAACATGACCTCCCACAAAACTATAGCCAGCCTGATGCCACCATCCCCCAAGTATTCGCCGAGCCCTCGCCGGCGCTTGTCGAAAAAGTATGCTCCCAGTTTCGGACCCACAGCGAGGCCGCAACTGAGGCTGAAGGCAGCTACATTTATTAGATGTCAGCTCTACTACATAATCAAGTTACCGGAATTGAATTTTTAAAATAAATTTTAAAAGAAAGCTGTAGCGTAGTTTTCTTTAAGTCGACAACTACCCGGTAGTTTTATACAATTCTATCATCGTTCCAGTCTAGCAAAATATGCGAGCAGAGTCAGTGTTTGAACTTGCATTCTTCATTTCATTCTGCCCGTCAGTCAATTCGTGACGTTTAAGTTTAAAATAGAACGTTTTATTCCGAAACAAGCAGTCTGAATGGATGCATCTTACACTATCTATCGATCTATCGATCTATGTATTATACTCTACTAGTTTATAAAATGGAATTTTGTGTGAATGTATGCTTACGAGAGTTCGTCCTCTATGGACTCGAAAACAGCTGGGCCATTTTTATGAAATTTCACACGAAGGCACATCATGTGACTCTAACTATTCTATCATAGGTTTTGTGTCGGAATGTCGTCGATAAGTATCGCTAATCCATAATCGAAATAATCTGATGACAGAAAGAACGCGCGATTTTGACTAAAGTTATCACTTTACACAGCCTAACATCACAAGTGCATTTAAGAAGTTTTATTATCATACAAGCCGAAAGGCCCGACAAATAAAATTAACAGTAGTTTCTTGGATATGACAGAGGCGCGTTCAAAATTAATGTTTGTGTTTAAAGTACAATTGAAACCATCATACTTGATTTTTTTTTTCATTTTAAACTTAAATTCAAGCCATTTTCACAGCACAAGCAGAAATAAAAATAAACATATCAAATAAACAGTAGTTTCTTTTGAGTTAACAGGGGTGCGTTCGAAATGAATGTTTCTGTTTAGAGCACAATTGAAGCATGATACTTGACTTTTGCATTTTAAACTTTAATTCAAGCAATTTTAGATGAAAAATAAGTTTATAAAATCAACAATAGGTTCTCTACAGTGCAATGTAGACTACAATTTGTTATGGACTAAGTGACTGTGGTGAGGCATGTGAAGTTTTCTTTCGGTGCACCGCGATGTGCCTCCAACTAGATCAGGTAATAAATCAATTCAAAATGGCGATTTCATGGACATTGATGACAATAAAAGTATGGGACTGTGAAATATACGTTGATTATTATTTAATCCTGGAAAACGGCGGATCTCCCTGCTAGTATTGAATAATTTACAATAAGCTTTATTTTTATTACTTCGATTTTAGAATTTGTATGTTTTATTGATGTTCTTTTATTTATTATCCATCCATTGGTATTTATTTTTATTTTTCAAATAATGGACAACTGCTACGCAAATAATGTCTATTGGAATCAGTTTTATTTTATAGAAAACAGTTTTTTTTAAATTTATATGAAATAGAATAATGCAATTTATTTCAATATGAACGAATATCCAATCGAATGCGTAGGCATCCATAAAGTCAGCGCCAATAAATTCAGAAACTATTATGAATGCCATGCCTTCAGATGTATACCATTTTCATTAATGTTATTCTTCCGCTGAAACCATAGATTGCATTAACTATACGCCGATTTTTCGGGAAGCAGAGAGGGTGGCAGTTGAAATTATCATCCGAAATTCTGTCGGAAAACGTCAAAGGAAAATAAGCAAACGAAATGAAAAGAATAGTGTTGTTATACAAGAAAATACAAATATGTTCCTAACAACGTAGGTTTTAGATTTTATATGTATTATTTATGCTTATAAAACATCGGCTTTCCATTTCCAAGCTTTTACATTTTAAGGTTTTCGATTTTAAGGTTTTCCATTGCCATTTATAACGAGTGGATTCTGCGATTTAACCTACTTACTACGGAGTAATCTACAGGCGTCGTTCCAGTCTTCGATTTTTAAAATTCAAAATATTGAAGAGCTACGAAGACAGACTGGTACACTTAAAACGAGCGAACTTTTCTGCCTTAGAATTTATTTTCTACGTTGTCACCAACATTCTCAATGCACTTTTGCCAGCGATGATGACTATGCATCCACGTCCGAAGAGCCCTTTGCCATACAAGAATTGTCTCAAAAGCAAAACCATGTAACGTTTAACTAAAATTTGAAGAACTACAAAGAAGGAAGTGGTACCATTAAAACGAGCCACCATTTTGTAATTGTGGATTTATTTTTCTACATAGTCACCATCATTCTCGATGAATATTTGGCAATAATTCAGTGACACATCTCTACTTCTGAGGCAAGTTCATGACAGAGATAGATTTATTATAGTCTCACCACCGTCAGTATCTGCAACAGAGAGATGGAACTTTGGAATCATGAACGCATACGTTTACACATTATAACAATGCAATTTGAAACTCCCTCTACTCTATTCTGACGAAAAAAAAATCATTTCTTTCAAAAGAAATTACTCGTAATCCTATCAACTAACATCGAAGGATGTTGTCAGTCCATCTCTTGCTGATGGATGTTTACTCTGACGCAATAAGAAAGCATCTACAAGAATATGCATAAACATGATGTTATTCATCTTTTTGTGCTTGCTGCCAATTTTTTTTTATTTTATTTTATACTAGTAGGGAGGGCTATACAGCGTTGCCCGGACCATAGAAGAATTAAATAAGAAATGTTAAATAGTGTTATATTTCTAGCCCTTTCCGCTATAAGAGACATTTTTGACGTGAGGTATATAAAGAAAAACTTTCATCGTGATAAGGAAAATGTTAAATAAAATGAAGGCTGACTCCATAGCACTACTAAAACTTAATTGATTCAACCGCATTTTATTGTAGACTCGCCTAGGTGTCCGGCGTTGCTCGGATGTCTGGACGTGCGTGTTGAGCAAAAAAAAATTAGTAGATAGGCAGACCCGAACCCGTAGCATGAAGGAGGAAAAGAACGTGAAAAAAAGGTGACGTCTTTGATGTTGCGCCCATCGCCAAACCGGAAGTGGCGTATGTTTAAACTAGTCAATAGAAAAGAGGGGATTATTTTCGAAAATGTCGGCGAAAAAAGCGACCCCTCCCTGTAGAAATGTGCCCAGTTGAGGATGAAGGAATTAATGTTTTTATCCAATTTTTCGATATTTGTCGTCCGAATCGCCGAGCTTCCAAGCCATACCGATCTCATGAAAATCCGTCGACTTTGTCGAAAGTTTTAAATTGACATACATACATACATACATATGCATACATACAAACACACGCACACACATACATACATACATACATACATACATACATGATTATTGCAACGTCTTGTCAGACGAGTGCCACTCCCTCAGACACTTAAAGTTCATGAGCCCAAATACCTGAGGGAGTATATATACAAAGATGATCTTACAGAGTTTTAGCTTTGTACGACAGCTAAGTCTCTCTCTCTCTCTCTCTCTCTCTCTCTCTCTCTCTCTCTCTCTCTCTCTCTCTCTCTCTCTCTCTCTCTCTCTCTCTCTCTCTATTTCTCTCTGTTCAAAATGTTGAGATCCAGCAACAAGCAAGGGCAAGATAGCCAGCAACAAGTTAAACTGCAAACCAGCTTAATGCGGGTACTGGTCTCTCGCTTTATGGTTTTTTAAATCAGAGATTTGCTTCTCCTAGAAAGGTTGCCTTCACCACGGCTTACGGGAACCCTCTCCACGCCAACACACATATAAATACACAAATATACACGGTGCTAGTTGGCCGTTGACCCAGAAAAAGGGTTCATTTGCCCTTTGGAATGTCTTGTTTTTAATGCTTTAGGGGGACTAGCCGCCCTCCTCACCAAATAAGTTTGGTGGAGGAACCAGTTTAGTCGCCAGTGACCCAACCATGAGGCAGGTAGCCAGGTCATGTCATATGGTACTGGTACATACATACATACATACATACATACATACATACATACATATACAAGCTACAAGGTGAGATTTATACAATAGAAAATCAACAATAGTTAATAAATACAATTTTAAGATAGCGTATTTTAATTTAACAGAAAATGCTAAGTTATTATCGTATAAATATTAATATATAATAGGATTTTTAAAAATCGTTTCCAATGTTTGTCAATGATAGAAATGGACATTTTATCCCAATAAAATTCATCTATTTGTTTTAAATTTTAAATATTATTTTTAGATACCAACTTTGTAGGGATTCATTGGAAGCATTAAAGAGTATTTACCTTTTTTTCTGTCTAGTACTGCACGCTTCATGTCAGAGGAGGAGAATGAGAAAGATCCTGGTACTTTCCTGCCTTTGAAGTGTTGCCATAGATTGTAGTGTTGTCGGCGAAAAATCTTAGAATATGATTTGGGAGATTGTAGATGAAGATAAGGAAAAAGTTGGACCCAAGATGAATCCCTGTGCTACGCAAGTGTTAATAATATGAGCTTCGGATTTCTGCTCATCAACGACTGCAGTAATAAACCAATCAAAGAGAAAAGATTTGCGGGTTGAATTGACATTTTTCAGCAATTCCGTAGCTGGAAATCTTGTGAAGTACACGTTTATGTTAAACCCTATAAAATTCATGATATATCACACTCGCAATATACATTACATGAACTATTGAATACGGTTATATAGCTATCAACTATGCAACATTTACGTATGTATACACACACGGGTATGCTACAATCCGGGTTATGCCAATCCATAAAATATCAACTTTGTGAGTATTTATTTTGTTGCTTTGACAACTTTCTTTTACGTCATAGAATGTAACAAGATGACACCTTGATGCACACGTAGGATAAATCAAAATAACTACGTTGAGAAGTAGCGCAAGTTATTTACATCCAAACAAAATAAGACCATTGTGTGTTTGACGTTTCGTCGAGGAGCAAAGTATATTGTCTATTCTAATATCCTGCACTTCATCTTTTCTGCCTGTGGCAAAAAAACGCAGGAATCTTTTAAGATTGAAAGGTTTTGTTTTTATCCAAACCGAACAAATTCTGAAAAGAAATCCAAAGAGCGAAATGAAATTCCAAAGGGAAACGATCCGAATACAGAAGCTGTTAGTTTATAAATAAAGTTTTCCGACATTTGGTGACGAATACAGTGAAGGTACAAAGGTATTAATTAAGTTAGCTATATTACATCACAATAAAATATTATATCACAATGAAATATATCACAATGAAATATTATATCACAATGAAATATTATATCACAATAAAATATTATATCACAATAAAATATATCACAATAAAATATTATATCACAATGAAATATTATATCACAATGAAATATTATATCACAATGAAATATTATATCACAATAAAATATTATATCACAATAAAATATATCACAATAAACTATTATATCACAATAAAATATTATATCACAATAAAATATTATATCACAATAAAATATTATATCACAATAAAATATTGTATTACAATAAAATATTATATCACAATGAAATATTATATCACAATTAACTATTATATCACAATAAAATATTATATCACTATTAAATGTTATATCACACTACAATATTATATCACAATAAAATATTATATCACAATTAAATATGATAGCACACTAAAATATTATATCACAATGAAATATTATATCACAATGAAATATGATATCACAATAAAATATTATATCATAATAAAATATTATATCACAATGAAATATTATATCACAATAAAATATTATGTCACAATAAAATATTATATCACAATAATATATTATATCGCAATAAAATATTATATCACAATGAAATATATCACAATAAAATATTATATCACAATGAAATATTATATCACAATAAAACATTATATCACACTAAAATATGGTATCACAATAAAATATTATATCACAATAAAATATTATATCACAATAAAATATTATATCACAATAAAATATAATATCACAATGAAATATATCACAATAAAATATTATATCACAATAACATATTATATCACAATGAAATATATCACAATAAAATATTATATCACTATAAAATATTATATCACAATAAAATATTATATCACAATAAAATATTATATAACAATGAAATATTAGATCACAATAAAATATTATATCACAATAAAATATTATATCACTATAAAATATTATATCACAATAAAATATTATATCACAATAAAATATTATATAACAATGAAATATTAGATCACAATAAAATATTAGATCACAATAAAATATTATATCACAATGAAATATTATATCACAATAAATATTATATCACAATAAAATATTATATCACAATGAAATATATCACAATAAAATATTATATCACAATGAAATATATCACAATAAAATATTATATCACAATGAAATATTATATTACAATGAAATATATCACAATAAAATATTATATCACAATGAAATATTATATCACAATAAACTATTATACCACAATAAAATATTATATCACAATAAAATATTATATCACACTAAAATAGTATATCACAATAAAATATTATATCACAATAAAATATTATATCACACTAAAATATTATATCACAATAAAGTATTATATCACAATGAAATATATCACAATAAAATATTATATCACAATAAAATATTATATCACAATGAAATATTATATCACAATGAAATATTATATCACAATAAAATATTATATCACAATAAAATATTATATCACAATAGAATATTATATCACAATGAAATATATCACAATAAAATATTATATCACAATGAAATATTATATCACAATAAACTATTATATCACAATGAAATATTATATCACAATAAAATATTATATCACAATGAAATATTATATCACAATGAAATATTATATCACAATAAACTATTATATCACTAAAATATTATATCACAATAAAATATTATATCACAATGAAATATATCAAAATAAAATATTATATCACAATAAACTATTATATCACAATAAAATATTATATCACAATAAAATATTATATCACACTAAAATATTGTATCACAATAAAATATTATATCACAATAAACTATTATATCACAATAAAATATTATATCACAATGAAATATATCACAATAAAATATTATATCACAATAAAATATTATATCACAATGAAATATATCACAATAAAACATTATATCACTATAAAATATTGTATCACAATAAAATATTATATCACAATAAAATATTATATCACACTAAAATATTATACCACAATAAAATATTATATCACAATGAAATATTATATCATAATAAAATATCATATCACAATAAAATTACACGTGAAACAAACACAGAGATGCAAACTTAGGAAAATGGAGAATGACGCTCAATTACATTTTGTTTAGAGCATATATACAAGATTTTAGGTGGCATAATATCGACACTAATCAAATATATGAAGATTATTTTATTTTATAGACAGTCATTATGTACTAATAAATAAGGAGTCCTCGAATGTATATTTCTCCTTACAACCTATTAAATTTATTTCCTGAATATTAGACATTTTATGAGACCAGAATTCGATGAAGAAAAGAAAATTTATTATCATCATATATTGATTTTAATTTATTCGAAATAAATATGGGTATGGTGCAAAATATTTATTTGCAGGGAATTTACTTATATACTTTTAAATGTCTATTCATACACTATATATATATATATGTATATATATATATATACATATATATATATGTATATATATATATATATGGCCGGTCATGTCATATGCTATTGGTACCATGTAACCCAGTACTACCTGGCTCATGGTCGGGTCCCCGGCGATTAAACTGGTTCCCTCACCAGACTTGTTTGGTGAGGAGGGTTGCTAGTCTCTCTGAAGGATTAAAAGCAAGACCTTCCAAAGGGCGACTGAAGTCTTTTTCGGAGTCAATGCCAACCATGTGTGTTTGTGTGTATGTATGTGTATGTGTGTTGGTATGGGGAGGGCTCCCGTAAGCCGTGGTGAAGACAACCTTTCTATGAGAAGCAAATCTCTGATTTAAAAAAACATAAAGCAGGAGACCAGTACCTGCATTAAGCTGGTCTGCAGTTTAACTTGTTGCTGGCTATCTTGCTCTTGCTTGTTGCTGGATCTCAACATTTTGAACCGAGAGAGAGAGAGAGAGAGACTTAGCTGTCGTACAAAGCTAAGACTGTAACATCATCTGTGTATAGATACTCCCTCAGGCATTTGCCTATTAAAATGGTCCTGTGGCGATGGAAGTCATTTTTGGGCTCATGGACTTTAAGTGTCTGAGGAAGTGGCACTCGTCGGACAAGACGTTGCAATCATCATGTATACATATATGTATATATATATATCTGTATATATATATGTATGCATATGTATATATATATGTATCATTATATAATATATATATATGTATATATAGGAAAAGTTTATATGAGCCAGTACATAGTTGTGTCCAGAGAGTTTTATATCATATATTATAATATGTGATTTGAAATATTTGGTCAGTGTATATTTGTAGGGGTAGCTATCGTCAGGAGATATTGACCTGAAAACCCTTGCACAGGAAATCTGAAAGCTACTGAAGATCTTTTGACAAAGGATGTGTCCAGAGTAAATTTTGTCGCATGCTTCATTTCCTTTAAGGGAAATTTCTTTAAATAATGTTCTATTGTTAAAGTGTTTTTATTTAAGAAGTCTGAAGAAAGGCTGGTTATGTGAAAATTTTGTAACGCCATAATGCTTGAAATTGTCCAATCGGTCTTGAAACAATTGAAACTTACAATGGAATACACTTTTTGTTGCTATCAATTCCTTTTTTGAAGTCTTAGTTTTGTTAATACAGTATATTAATGATCAATTATGAAATATGATAATTTTGTAGCTTACATTTTAAGTCATCTCTTTTTGGCTTAAAATTCATTGGTATATATGTCTGTGCGTCTGTCTGATTCATATTATTTGTTGTATGTTATTTTGTACGTGTGTCTGTCTGTCTGTCTGTCTGTCTGTCTGTCTGTCTGTATGTATGTATGTATGTATGTATTCATATTTTCAAACTCTATCTCAAAACTAAAAGTCGCAGGGTGGCGCTTGGGGCCTTAAATGATTGATTTTTTTATGGATCATTCTTTTATGGGACTTTAGCCGGTTAAAATAATTTTTATGGATCAAAAGTGGTTCAAAATTTAAAGAGTCGTTTTATATTTTGTATATTCTTCTTGGTTTATTTTTAAACAGTTCATAACCGTGTTACACTGGTACAGTGGTAACGTCACCAGCTTTGTATGCTACAGTTTTGCTTTCGGTTTCGTATCTAGCTGATGGCACTCAAATACTTGTTTTTTACTTTTGAAATCACAACTCTATAATAATATTTACGTAACCTGGACAAATCAAACCTATTTAAACGTATTTAACAAGCGGGCAAAGATGCCGCCTTGCTAGTATATACGAAATCTGGACAACGTAAAATATCATATGTAAGCGTATTTTACGACCGGGTAAAGCCGGGCGCCCTCTCCGCTAGTCTCATTTAGAAAACTCTTTACGTCTGTCTGTCTCCACATTTTAAAACTCTATCTATTCTGACACTAAAACTCGTAGAGCGGAGCTAAGGACTTCAAATGATTGGATTTTTTATGGACCATTCTCTTATGTGTCTTTAGCCGATTAACATAGTTTTAAGGAGGGAAAGGTGGATCAAAATTGAAAAAATCGTCATACAAATCTAAATGATCTAATCATTCTATAATGATCTACACATATGAGCTAAATTGACCGACTTTTAATTCAACTGAAAGTGTTCAACCATAATAAACGAGTTTCTTAAAGGGGCTGACATAATTATTTACTATAGTAATTATTAAATACCCACAAACACTAGCGTTTCATCCTTTCGGGATATATATATATATATATATATATATATATATATATATATATATATATATATATATGTATATCACTTCTATTTGAAATAAAAGTCAGTCAATTTAGTTCTTATGTGCAGATCATCATATAATGATTAGATCACTCTGGCAGACGTTAAAAACCACCAAGCATGTGTAACACAAGGTCAGAAAGTGAGAAATATGCCAGCTCCTCAATAGTAGGATCTTTCTAGCATGCATAAATAAGTCTTAGTAGCTCCGTCGGCGTTCCCGGTGAGAGCGCCTAAGACAGCAGGCGATAAACTTGCTCTTCCAGAAAATTTGGAGGCAAGGCCTACCAGAGTAGACCTTCCAATGCTATCAAGAACATTTGTACAGATCTGACAGCAAAAAAGCCTTTAAAATGTCTCAGTTTCTCTCGTACTTATGTAAACTTTCTACGTCTCTTGATTTTGCTTTATTGCAGCACAAGAATTTATCTGATCTGGTGTAGTGTTCAGCCTTGTATTGTTACTATAAACATGAAGAAACTGCCTTTATTTGAACTGCAAATACTTGGTTATTTTGAAATTGTTGTTATCCTTTACTTCTTTACAGGGGAAATATCCATGTGTAAGTTTGTACTGATAAACACTTGGGAGGAAACTTTAGACACTCAAAAAAATATCTATTATATAATGAAGTTATCTTGTGTTTAGTACGCATTAAAGTTTAGTACGCATGAAAGTTCTGTGTCTGACTTTTCTTTTTTGATACACAATCAAATACAAAAAAAATAAATAGTATTGTAGAACTATTTTCACCTGAGAATTGTTTTATACACCTCACTCTCTTCATCCCTCCCCGTTCGCTTCCTCTCTAATATGGTATTATATATATATATATATATATATATATATATATATATATATATATATATATATATATATATATATACGACCAAACAGTTAATAAAACATGTTACAAAACACTTTGAAATGAGTTAAAAACATATTTAATCTGAAAAGGAAACACTAGATAAGTTGATAGTCCTTAATCCGCAGAGTTTCGAAGAAATACTTTCCTTCTCATCAGAGGGTAGGAATTAGCAAAATGCAGGATCGGATTTTGCATGCAAAAGTATTTGATGAAACAACAAGTAAGTCAAAGATCTTACTTGATAACAAAAAAAAAGCGAAGCAGACGGAATATGGTGAAGAAAAAGGTGTTTAGCCATGAATGGATAGTCTGGTGGAAGATAAATAATCCAGTGACGGTAAAATCGTCCTCTTATTTGGTTTTATCGAGCTTTTACATCTGGCTGAGATAACTTTATAAATATTAATTCTTTAATATTCATAATATACTTTAAGTTTACCATCTTGGATCATTTTGGTAAATTTAATTGTAATTTTTATTTTATATATATATATATATATATATATATATATATATATAATTTCAATTAATTTTTGTGTGTATTGATATTCACATTAAAACATTCTATTTATTTAGTTAGTTATTTGCTTGCGCATTCAGAAAATTGGGCACAAGGCCGTTTTTTAATGTGGAGGGTGAGCGGAGGGGGACCAGCTCCCCCGAGAGGGAACTGGATAGTGACAATTGGTATGAAGGGTTTCCCCTACCATGACCAAAACTGATTGCCCAAGAGCAATGGTCTGATATGTGGGGTTGCCCCCACATATAACTTTGATTGCAGCATCTGCCTGAACAGATACTACACTTTAATAACAGAAAAAAGATATCGGCCCGAAGGACAAGAAAAAAAGCGAACCTTTTTTTCTATTTATTTAAAAAGAAAATACAACTATGTTATATATGGGTCGTGGAATTGCATTCATCTGCAGAAGATCTAGCTGATTTGCATATTCTTTTAAACATCTGTTTTAATTTATTCCCTAAAAGTTTCTTCTTTTTTAATGGATGATCATGTTTAGTTTACTATAACGTGTAATCATATTCATTCAGATATTCTACATGATTTATACTTGTGTAATATTTGCGTAAAAGGTTTATAGTTAACACAAAACTTTTTCTATACATATTTATGTATGCGTATATATATATTTGTTTTAACAAAAAAATTCCTATCGGTCTCCTCTGTCAGTTTTTAGTCTACAGACATGAAGACATATATAGGGCATTTGAACGTATGTGAAACTTTATATTTGGGTTTTACCCGGGGAAAATCAGTGCAAAATGGAGAAAATTTTAAAAATGGAATTTGCCAGGTGAAGGTCGAACGATGACATTACGAATATGCATGCGTAACGTAATAGCTATTGGTTGGTTTAAATTTTTAGCCTTGCGGTAAACAAGTCTTCATAGCTTAGAAATTAACGTCAAAGGAAAAGTAATTCGTAAACAAAACGTTTTGGTTTCGATTCTCGGTGGTGGCTCACGAGTCATTCGTTTGTTTGATTTTTTTTTAAACTTTTTAAATCATAATTATATATTTGAGTCAATATGATATAATAATAAATACGAAATCTTGCATCAATCAAAATATCATATTTAAACGTATTTTATGTATATACAGAATGACAAAAAAACGGGCCCCAACTCTAATTAGCCCCCGTTTCTTAGTGTTTTGTCCGAATGAAATGAAACATTGGTCATAACTAGTTTATTATATTCAAAACATCACATTAAAACACTACGGCCTTTGGCCTTTTTTCTCCGTTATACAGTATATGTTCTAGTTGGCCTCCATTTAGCTTTTGTTTTTTTTGGGGGGAGGGGGTCACCCTGTGTATATATATATATATATATATATATATATATATATATATATATATATATATATAATTTGAGCTTGCTGTTATCCAAAGGTAGGTAACCAGTGAAATATAACGAAATTCCTACAAGAGTGCTCAATACAGAAGTAGAGCAGGTTACATTTGTCTTTACATATATAGTAGTTTGTTGCTACACAGTCATGAGCATGTTTCGGTCTACTAGTATTTACTAACTAGAGACCTCATCAGGCAACAACCCCTATTTTCGAAAACGGAATTCTAAAAAAAATTCCGTTTTCGAAAATAAGGGTTGTTACCTGATGAGGTCTCTAGTTAGTAAATACTAGTAGACCGAAACATGCTCATGACTGTGTAGCAACAAACTACTATATATGTAAAGACAAATATATATATATATATATATATAGGTGTGTGTGTGTGTGTTGTCTGTGTGTCATATTTTATCGCGGCGAAGGAGTGTGCGACTATTTACTATAGTTTTAAAGATAAATTATGCATCATAGGTAAGATTATTATTAGATATCTACTATTTCTTTTGTTTTAATAAAATCAAAGTAAAAGAAAAAAACTGCAAATTACTTTTACGTGTAACAATAAATCAAATCGTGAGAATGAATAATGAATGACAAACATCTGCCGAATCCAAACATAATCAGAGTAAAGTTCTGCGTTATAATTTACTGGAAAAAATAACGGTTGACAAGCTAAGAACAACGCTAATACTAGTTGACATATCCGTTTGTGAATTGAAGGATTTTGTAGTCGCCATCTTGTAAGTTCGAATTTAACTCTCACTGCTGTAAAATATGGCACATTGTCAGAAAGCGATTGTTTAAAAAACTACGCATGGAGAAAATTCAGAAACGATGGTATTACGAATATGCATGCTTAACGTAATAGCTATTGGTTCGTTTTAATTTTTAACCTTGCGGTAAACATGTCTTCATAGTTCAGAAATTAACGTCAAAGGAAAAGTAACTCGTAAGCAAAACGTTTTGGTTTCGATTCTCGGTGGTGGCGCACGAGTCATTTGTTTTGTTTTTCTTTTACTTTTTAAATCATAACTATATATTGAGTCCAATATGATATAATAATAATAATAAATACGGTATCTTGCACTCTGGCCTACAATGCTTTAGCAGCCCTATCTGCAATTTCGGGTAGAGGCGCCTTAGATAATTTAGCAATAATTTGTACTGGTGGAACATTGTCCCATTTCACAGTTCTTGCCAATGTTCAAAAGCATATCTGTAATTTGGTTCCACTCCTGCTTTTTCTCTCCGTACCTCTTCTCACGGACGTGATGTTGCTAGTCTCATTCTCTTTTCTATAAGTAATATCATGGCATGTGTTCTTTAAAATTGTCCTATTTTTTGCATGCTTTCTTTTTTTCACCTCGTTTGGTTCGTATGTATAGAGACGTTCATCAATTCGATGTCTATATACTTTCTATGCATCTTTTTATTCCAGTAGCTTATTTCCAAGAACCGTGGACTTGTTGAACTCTCATCCCATTGACTGTTTTCCTCTTACCCATAGCCTTGTTATTTATTAATTTTGTTTGCATAACTAAGGTCAATACGCATTTCTTGTCTTGGTATTCATTACCGTTCAATCTTTTAGCTCTTCACATTAAATGGTTTCGCTCCTTGCATGTAGCAACTTCCATAAATGAAACAAAAACTAACCCACTTCTAAGAAGGAAATTAAAGCTTAAGAAGATGGACTTTCTAGAAATGCACAGAATCACATCTCAGCTCGACAGAAACAAAGTCACCAACTCCAAAAATGTAAAGATTCTTTCAAACTGATGCGAAAACAAATTGCAAGTGAGCTTTTGTAATTTTTAACGCGTTAAATGGCAAAGGGTATTTAAAAGATTAATGGAATTTAAAAAATTAATGGTATTAAAAAGATTAATGGAATTAAAAAGATTAATGGAATTTAAAAGATTAATGGAATTTAAAAGATTAATGGTATTTAAAAGATTAATGGAATTTAAAAGATTAATGGTATTTAAAAGATTAATGGAATTTAAAAGATTAATGGTATTTAAAAGATTAATGGTAATTAAAAGATTAATGGTATTTAAAAAGTAAATGGTATTAATATAGTATCTATTCTAGAATTTTCAACGGCATTTACATGGTAATATTTACCATGTAAATGCCGTTGATAATTCTATTTAAAATTGTAAATTGTATTTAAAATGACAAATGGTACTTAAAATAGTAAGAACTAATGAAATGTTTTCTCAATAATTAAATCATTTCTTTCTGATAGGTTCATAAGAGTAGTGGTTGATGGGCACCAATCAGAGGCCCACAGTATTAATGCTGGAGTCCCCCAGGGGTCCATCCTGGGCCCAACTCTCTTCCTGATCTAGATCAATGATCTCCCAAAACACATATTTTATTCATTCGTTGACATCTATGCTGCCGACACGACCATCTACAGCAACACATTAAAGGCCGTAAATGACAAAGCTCTATCTGATTCCCTCTCCTCTGATCTCGTGCGCGTAGTTCAGTGTGGGAAGAGATGGCTGGTTACTTTTAATGCATCTAAAACCAAGCTCCTAACTTTACATCATCAACGCTCTGTTCGTCATCAGGCATTAATTGAAATGGATGGCTCTCGTCTTGGAGAGGCTTCATGTTTTGACAAGCTCCTGGGTTTGACCTTTACTCCTGATCTGAAATGGAACACGTATATAAAGTCTGTTGCCCGGGCCGCTGGGAAAATGGTAGGATCCTTCTACCGCTCCAGAAAATATCTCACTGCAGATGCAATTCTCTATCTCTATAAAAGCCAAGTACGTCCAAAGAAGGAGTGCTGCTGCCACATCTGGCATTCAAAAAACAGCCTATCCTGCCTTGACAAAGTACAAAATAGACTTTGTGGCTTAGTGAGAGATGCTCTCTTCTCTTCTCTTCCCTGCAATCTCTCCCCTACAAAAGAGACGTTGCGAGCCTGTCTTTGTTTTATCGTTATTTTCATGGCAAGTGCTTGTCTGAGCTCCAATCTCTAGTCCCCACTCGCCAATCCTTCATGATAAACACCCGTCTAGCTAAAACCACTGTCAGTAATTTCCCCCACTCTTTATCTGTGCCTAAATCAAAATGTAGATTCCATGAACATAGCTTTTTTTCTGAGAAGTGCACGCCTGTGGAATTTTCTTCCGTTTGCCTGTTTCCCACCTGACTACAACTTGGACGTCTTCAAGTCCAACATAAACAAATTCCTGATTAATCGCCCCCTTAAGTAAGACACTTTATCAAATCTCCAATACCAACTATTTCTACGATATTATCCCATTGACACAAAATAACCCTTATCCCCGAGTGGCTTACGGGCCTTGATAAGTGGTGATCCCCATGTAAAAATAAAAATCTTAAACGTGTATATCTTAAAATAGCACATTGTAATGGAATGGTAAACGTATTCGCCTTTAAGTGGTACATCTTATTAAAATAGTAAATTGTATTAAAAATGATAAGTTGGACCCCTTTTCCCTTTTTTTTATCTTGGTGGACCCCTTCATAACTATTGGTCATAAGACAATCTTCTATTTTTCACTTCTATAAATTTTGAGGTTTTAATAATCAAAGAAATATTATATAATTAAGCTTTATTTTTAAATGAAAACTAATTTGATGCAAATAAATATTCTACAAAAACTATAATAATTATGATAATAATGATAATAAGTAATAATAATCATTCTGTAGACTACCAGAAATATTCCATGGACCCTGAGGGGCCACGTGGACCCCAGTTGAGACCCCCTGCTGTAAATGATAATTAAAATGGTAACTGGTAATGGGATGATAAACTATGCGTCTTAAAGTTGTAAAAGGTATTTAAAATGGTAAATCATATTCTAAATGGTAAATGCTAAATTTACATTTTTTGTTATTTATTTATTATTTATAATTTTTTGAATTGTCGGACGTTAAGTTAAAAGAAAGAAGGGGAAATAGGAGGGTAAATAGGTGAATTATACGTTATAGGTTTATTTTGATAAAATAAAAATAAGTAAAAAATATCAGTAAGTTAATTAAATAATAAATAAAAAATTAATATAAAATGTAAATGGAATAGTGAACGTATGCGTTTTAAAATGGTATATCTTTTTAATAATAAATTGTATTTTAAAATGGTATATCTTTCTAATAATAAATTGTATTTTAAAATGGTACATCATTTTAATAATAAATTGTATTTTAAAATGGTATATATTTTTAAAAATAAATTGTATTTTTAAATGATATATCTTTTTAATAATAAATTGTATTTTAAAATGGTACATCTTTTAATAATAAATTGTATTTTAAAATGGTATATCTTTTTAATAATAAATTGTATTCTAAAATGGTATATCTTTTAATAATAAATTGTATTTTAAAATCGTATATCTTTTTAATAATAAATTGTATTTTAAAATGGTATATCTTTCTAATAATAAATTGTATTTTAAAATGGTATATCTTTCTAATAATAAATTGTATTTTAAAATGGTATATCTTTCTAATAATAAATTGTATTTTAAAATGGTACCTCATTTTAATAATAAATTGTATTTTAAAATAGTATATCTTTTTAATAATAAATTGTATTTTAAAATCGTATATCATTTTAATAATAAATTGTATTTTAAAATAGTATATCATTTTAATAATAAATTGTATTTTAAAATAGTATATCTTTTTAATAATAAATTGTATTTTAAAATGGTATATCTTTTTAATAATAAATTGTATTTTAAAATGGTATATCTTTTTAATAATAAATTGTATTTTAAAATGGTATATCTTTTTAATAATAAATTGTATTTTAAATTTAAAATCGTATTCAAATCGTAAATGGGATTTGAAATAGCAAATACTTCTCATTCATAGACAGATTATAGAACAAGTTAATTGTAATATCAGAACAGATACGAAATTTTGATTTATACATTTTTCATTCTGCCAAATAATTAAAAAAATTAAAAAAATTAGGAACAATGCCACTAAAAAGTTGGGGACAGATGGTTATGGTCATCCTCATTATTGTACTTTGATTGGTCTACGCTAATCCTAGCTAAGATTCTCATTCACCATAATATCATACTCACTAGGGTTTGTCCTACTTAAAATTCTAAAATCAAACGTTTTTTTTTGTTTTGTTTTTTTTATATTGTTTTGTTTTGTTTTTTGCTTGTTTTTTTTTTTTGTTTTGTCAGTCTACTGCAAGTAAACAATAATTTTGAAATATTCTCAGATAATGTATTATCTCTTAAAAATTATTACCTTTTAAATAAATACTTGGCCCGGACTCGGGAATAAAGATTGCATCAGTTTTTTAGCGATCTAAAAATTCACAAAAAACTGGTTAGTATATTATGAGGAAGATGTAAGAACTCATATGGCAGTATCGTTTATTTTAGGGATCCATCCATCCAGCGCGGCTGTAACCGAGATTCAACTCACTACACAAGTTTGTAATGTAATTCAAATCTTTTCGGTAGCTGAATACTTGATGTTTCGCGAGGGCTATCAAGGGTATTTTTATCGTGACGCCATCACTAAACGGGGCGCATACCACGGCTTAAGAAAGACCCATTAGATAGGGATAGATCGCGCCAGTTTCTCCACCTGGTATTTTACCTCGCGATACATACAGCGTCTCGCTTTCCCAAATGGTCACCCATCTGGTACTGGCCATGCTCAACGTTGCTTAACTTCTGTGATCTGGCGAGAACCGGTGTGTCAACGTGATTGTGCCGTACCATATTTTAAGGAAAGAGGTGGAAATACACTTGTAATTATATCCCATGGCACAATAGACATAAAAATTATTAGCGCAAACTAGAATATTTTTTATATAATAAAAATATGGTTGCTTGGAGAATTGCTGGTAAACAAGTGTGAGGATATTTATGAAGGCTGATAGCAATGCGGAATAAACTGGAATTCTGAAAGACCGTAAAAACAAAAACGAACAATCGAAGACGGTGTTTGGATTTGGAATCTTCATAAAATCTGTTTATTTTTTTAAATATCTTCGCGTATCAAATGAATAATTACGGGACTTGCTGTCAAATGTTGATAAAAAAATACTCGTAATATCCTTGATAATTTCGGGATGTAAATTCAACCTCTCAAAATGAATGCAAAATAAGTTATAGAACATAAAGATAATTTATATAATTATAAAACTCAAATTACCTTGTAACGATGTATGTAACCCACTTTCCGGTTTACGACATCCGGTTCCACATGCGCACATGACCTGCGCAATGAAGTATTAACGTTATTATTTCGAAATTATTATTTAACATGGGAAGAGTGAGGTTTAAAATAACTTAAACGTAATACAGAAATGAACGATGTAAAAAAAGCAGATATATCAAAATTTGAATTTAACTATAATAAATATTATGGTATCTGTTCAGTGCACATTTACATATAAGTATGGCCAACCACTTATAATTCAGTAACTGTAAATTATTTTTTCAAAAATAATCAATTATAATAAACAGAACGACTCATAGAAATCTATCTATATTCTTTTTTCATTTTAATATACTTTCATAGAAATGATTCTGTTATGTAAAAAAAAAACTATTTTCTTTACATCACAAGTGTCACGCTCATACATGAATTCCATAGTTAATATAACATACTGACCCAACGGGTCAGGGTAGTCTAGCATATCTATATAGATCTTATTTGTTTTTGTTTTTGCGATACGTTTTGAATGAATTCAATTATTTATGAACGTGCATTTTTACCTAAATGTGAGCTGGGAATAATTTTCCCTTTAACCAATTTGGTACCCCCGCCTGGGGAGAGGTATATATATATATTATTTTTTTAAATATAAATATCTACTGACACGTATTTCGTCGTCTGCGATTCATCAGTGTGGCTGAATCTAGCGAGATTCGAAATCGGGACCCCACGGTAATGAGCCTGACCTCTTTATCCGCTGGTCCATCTGGCCAACTGTTATTATATATATATATATATATATATATATATATATATATATATATATATATATATATATATATATATATATATATATATATATATATAAAACTTACTAAGAACTGAACGATAATTGTAAAAACATTGTACATAAGTTTGTGAATTAATTCTGTAGAATAGAATTCACATGTCTTTTTCTTTCTGCCTGCGACTTCGATATTCGCTTTCAGCATACATGATTCAATGTAACAACCCCAGAGAAGGACCAGACGATCCGAGCTGAGTTTCTAGATAAAAAAGGGTCCTAGCCGAGCTTCATCGGTGTGGGCTTACACCCACCCTATGGGTAATAATAAACTCTTACACTTCTTAGAAAGACCTGGAGAATACGTCTCTCTGTGTTAGCACACAAATCATGCACGAGTTATACGCACTTGACAGTCGGACTGACGTATAACTACACTCTTTATCTGTAATTTTTACTTTTCTGTTTAATATATTTTGTTTCCACTTAATACCAAATTATATCTTCCTTCCGTGTCCTTACATGACCACAATAATTGCTATGGCTAGATGCATTACCTGGTTGAAGTGAATGGACGCATCGCTTATATTTTCACGAAGCAGGCTTAACAGGAGTTAGAAACTTACCAAATTATATCCACCAAAAAATGATCCAATGGATGGCATGCTGAATATTGGCCGCTGACAAAAGGAAATAGCATTGTCTTACGAATTCCGTGTATGTGGGATAGTTTTCTGCAAGCCTATCCTTGTTTTATCGTTATTTCCATGGCAGGTGTTCGTCTGAGCTCCAATCTCTGGTCCCTCCTCGCCAATCTTTCACGAAAAACACCCGTCTAGCTGAATCTACTGTGAAAAATTTTCCCCACTCTTTATCTGTGCCTAAATCAAAACGTGGATTCCATGAACAAAACTTCTTTCTTAGAACTGCACGCCTGTGGAACTCTGTTCCGTCTGCTTGCTTCCCACCTGACTACAACTTGGATGTCTTCAAGTCCAACGTTAACAAATTCCTAATGAACCGCCCCCTTAAGTAAACACTTCATCAAATCTCCACACTAAGGTAATGTACTTGCAATAACCCTTCTCCCTGAGTGGCTTCCGGACCTTGATAAGTGGTGACCACTGTGTAAAAAAAAAATTCTCGACTAGCTGTCTGTATATTGCATGTGTCATAAGATACTCTTTTCAATAGGGACATTTGAACGTTTCCTCTGCATTTTCTGTCTAATTCAATTATGCCCTTATTCGTTTAAATCATATGGTAAGGTTGTCTGTAGTAAGTCCTTTCACTATCTTACTGTGATACCGTTAATATGTTGTGCAAATAAAATCCAAGATGCAACGATATTTCGAATTATCAAAATAATAGAAATTGTTAATCGTCATCGAAAATATTTCGATAAAATATAAGAAATAAATATATACATTTTTATCACTTATCATCGGTTTTAAATTTTATTGGAAATCGATAAAAAAAAAACGAATAAAGTAGGCTTACCACATCATGAACAATCTATATAAAAAAGACTGGCGAGGGAAGGGGTGCCCGGCTTTTCGCGGTCGTAGAATACGCTTCAATATGATATTTTAATTTGTACAAGATTTTGTATATATTATATATTACAGAGTCGTGATTTCAAAAGTAAACAGTGAACATTCCAAACGGATGCAAATAATTATCATCTCATTCATTCGAAATGAATGAATATACGTAACAACAACAACAACAGGAAGGCTCAGTGGTTAACGACACGGACTGACAAACTGACAAATCCAGTTTGTTCACACAGGAACATTTTTACTTAGGGAGATTGTGAACCTGAACGCGGTGCCGGACTGACAACTTGTGTGCGCAAAGTTCTAATCCAGTTCGTTCCATAGAAATACACCTACTAAGGATGTTGGCAACCTTCACGCGGTCCTTCTCGTAAGTATCCGATATCATTTAGGAAAAAAGTCCTTAATAGAAATATATCTGTGAAACAAATACGACGCAACAACGATACACAGTACTAAAGGCAGGCGGGTGTTTACCACAGTCTCTTTTTCCATGAGAATTGCTTTCGTAGCAGTTTATTAAAATTCAAGTTTATTATTACACGTTTGTTTTTATAATTCACTACATGAACCAAACAATTTTATACAATTTGTTGACATTTTCGATAGCACACTGTACAATCTGTACGAAAAAAAGTTGGATATTCTAGAATGATAGCATAGTTGGAATTGTAACCTTTCGAACTAAGGAAATAATAATCCGAAAGAAAATATTGAATTTCTTTCTTTCTTTTGCATGAGGGCCGCAGATTAAGGATTGGAGATGTTTACCGTTCTGCTAAGTTTGGGGGAGTGTTCGGCTTTGAAAAAAAAATCGCTTACTCCTTTTATGCTCCGTGATGATATAGCTAGGAGTAGCCACGTCCGTCGGCCTTTCACGCTTCATTTCAAATAGCATTTTCATTTTTCTTACGGCGCTAATAGAATGGGCGCATCTTATTTTTTATGCATCATAATCGTCGTCTTCGTCATCATCATCATCATCATCATCATCATCATCACCTATTTAACGTCCGTTTTACATGGTGGCATGTGTTGTGAGGCTACTTAATTTAGTGGATACTTAAGAAATTTTTTCTCCCTTTTCTTCTACTTAGCCTTGTTAAGGAGCAATAAAATTGTCGGGGAATATTGGCTTTTGTAGGTTTTTAATAGCCAACATGGCCGAACGATGCTGACGTCACGTGTTAACTTAAAATTGCGAAATGTGAATATGAGAACGAAATGCATTTTGATATTTTAAGACGCAAAACAACAAAAAAAATCCAACTTTTTTGCGTCTTCTCTTTTTCTAGAATATTTTAAATTCGAATTGGTAAATAAAATTGTTATTTCAAGATAATTACACTACGCTTTTGTTTGTTATTTTATTTTATTGATTTTTATTTTTTAAGTTTAAGAAAAGGAAATTGCAAATACTGTTTTAAATAAATGTTAATCTTAGAAAAATTTAAAATTAAAAATAATCAAAATAATATTCTCCAAAAATTTTAATTTAACAAATGAACTAATCTCGTGATGAACTCATTTAATAAAAGCAAGTTCTCATTCGTTTGCTATATTTTCTTTGTTTTATTCAAACTCTCGTTTACTGCAAAAGATTTCAATAAAAAAAATTTGTCTCAAAAAAGAGAAGACGCAAAAATTCGGTTTTCTTATCTTTTTTAACGTCAAAAAAACTTTTAAAACGCATTTCTTTCCTATATTCGCATTTCGTAATTTTAAGTTTCCACGTGACGTAAACATCGTTCAGCTATTTTGGCTATTAAACCTATGAAACTCGATATTGCCAATTGTCGTTATCAACACAATTCCTCTTAATACTTTGTCAAGTTTTCTGTCACAGTAACTTTATGAATTGCATTTTGTTAGTCGGTCACGTTCAGACCATAAAATAGCATTTATTTCAATAGTTTATGTTAAAATTTTCGTCGAACTATGTAGCTTAATTTAGAAATAGGATTTCATTTGGCCTGTCATATTTAGTTTGTAATTACATTGTCGTTGGTATTTAACACTGAAAAAAAATCAAATAGTATTTCGATATTTTATACTTAAATTTCGTGTACGTTAATTTTGAAATAGTATTACATCTGGTCTGTCGCACTTTTGTTTATAATTAAATTTTCGTTGAGCGCGTGGGAAAATATCAGCATCAGCGAAGAATGGCTGGCTTGCTAAGTGATAAGCAGCAATAGTCGCAGTAACCGATAAAAGCGCATATGCAAATTAAGAAGCGTGCGCGAGAAGAAAAAGAGAAAAATGCTGTAAAAGGTTGACGTCGAAGAAAATGGACGTGTAAAGTCGAGGATAAGAATGGGCCGGCTGTGCCCGGCTTGCGGTCAGGAAAAAGACAAAACGCGAGCTAGGCTAGATGGGCATGTGACATCGGGAGACGTTTAAAGTGGTGACGAGACGGGAAAGGAACGGTAATAAATGTTTTTGTTAAAAAAAAATTGCCGAACTGGATTCTATTTATTTCTTTCCTTTGCTTGTTTGTAATTGTAACGTTACAGATTTTCTGTCACGTTTCAGTTTGAAATAGCAACTTCATCACTGGACGCAACTTAAGACTAATGCTCCTGTTTACTTATTCTGTATGAAAAACATGTTTTTGCCAAAGTTCCATGTAGATTTTCGCCGATTTCGATTCCATCTTTCTTTTCTTTGTTTTTCACTGAAATTCTTTGGAACTAAAAGTAAAGAACCGTCGCGGTTTTTGACATTTTCTGATTTTTGATTCCTCGCCTTCGCCTTAGTTGTTATTATGAAAAGTGATTTATATGACAAAAAATCGATCGCTCTGACTTTAGAGCGCTTGTATATCAAAAAGCTTGTAAACAACGCGATCATTTGCTCCGAACAAAGCAGCCATGTATTCTTAGCGATACTGTCCGCCACCTTGAACAAATGTTTCCTGTTTCCAAAGATATGCACAAATATGCAAAGGCCATTTTTTTCTTTTTAACGTGAACCAACTTTATATTTATATAAGTCCTTCACTTTAGAAGTAACTTCCTATTAAAAATGTCTGGAACATCAATGGCAGTAAATCAGTTCTGCATTAATTAAAATATAATATTTATTTGCATTTTACGACCGGGCAACGCCGAGCATCCTGCTAGTAAATCTATCAAATGTGCGTGTGTTAGGACACTTCTAACCCTATATACCGAACGAATATTTTACCTAAAGACTTGAAATTTGATATATAGAGTATTGAGACCAGTGGAAACCATTTTAATTGGTTTTCATCCGGAAGAAACGGCTGCTAAGGAGTCAAAATTGAAAAATTGGTACGTGTGGGAGTCGTCGGATGTTTTTGTTTGTTTTTAACTGTTCTCCGAATGCGCATGCGCGACTGTGAAACATGAAACTTCTTCTATGTTAAGAATAAGATGGTTTGAAAACACTTTGTAAAGGTTGTGTCAAGCTAGGCTGATGATTATTGTACCTGACTCACTCTTTTTAAGTCTTGGTTTCGATCTTAGCTAGAGTATATATTTTTTACTGACAAAACGTGAATTGTCCTTGAAAAAACATAAAACTCGCGTAAACATGTCTCATTTTCTGTATGAATTTAAATATAATATTTATGAGTATTTTACGACCGAGAAATACCAGATTTCCTGGCAATATTTTTATATAATTAAAGGCGAGAAAATGTAAGTTTCAATGAATTTGTTTTTTTTCTTTTTAGTGTTTTCTCCTTACAATTATTGAATCGAAATGCATTTAACTTGCTGTATGTCATGACCAAGTTTACCTGTCAATTCCTCCGTGGTTTCTCATACTAAAATCAGACTGACAAATACTTAGCCATGCTGATGTGGTCCTGTTTTCTGTCACTTCAAAAGATGGTTTCGTCCAGTTCTAGAAGGCTCACCATCCAAGGTTTTGCCTTCTCGCCATTTAAGAAAAGGGTTAGTCTATTGCTAATAGCATGAATCGCTTCTAACCGATAATGATGACCGGGCTGCACAGACATTTTCTGATCAAAGTGCTCTTCTTCTATGGCGCTGGCTATTTAAATTCTACTTCTCCAACCCCATACCTCATCTTCTCGGCGTGGAAGTAATATGGATAAAAACTACTAATCAAAAATATTATTGTGGCGAAAGTAATGAAAACGGTGACTTACACAAGCGACAGTAACTCGTCGGGTGACGGAATCAAGAAAGGAAAGAGAAGAGAAAAACTCTCGACTATAGACGATTTATTAATATACATGTGGCAATAAGTTGCATATGAGGAAAATGATTCCTATTAAAAGGAAGGAAAGGAAAAGCACCGGGTAGTTTTCTGTTTTGGACAACTGAGAGAGAGACAGTGAGAAGGGTCGGTGAATATTGCAGTTTAAGTGGGGAGTTTGCAAGAAAGGGTTTGGACGAATATTTATTTTTTTTTAAACTCTTTGTTCGATTCAAACTTTTTCGGGGTCTAATTTTTTATTTATTCATTGATTATTCGATCTTTTTGAGTTGACGGACATGACAAAAGTAAAGCTCAGCAGTGATATAATAAATCCTTTCTACGGCGATGAAGACGTGGTGGCCTAGCTAAAAAAAGGTACGACTTGTAAAACTACAGCAAATGGATGATATGACAAACCTTTTAACCGTTATACTAAAGTACCGACATTTATTTTTGTTTCAAGCACTCGATCGAGTACTTTGTTATCAATAATAATCAGTCCTTTCACTATCTTATTGTGATACTGATCGCTTTTGAGGTTTGCAAAATTAATACGAGATCAAATTCAAATGAATCTACTTTTTCTGCAAGACTTCGAGAT
The DNA here is from genome assembly GCF_053919585.1 of Euprymna scolopes. NCBI lineage: Eukaryota > Metazoa > Mollusca > Cephalopoda > Sepiida > Sepiolidae > Euprymna > Euprymna scolopes. Next base: position 81,839,456 of record NC_136518.1, on the reverse strand, counting down.
TAGGTTTTCTAATACTTAAAACGAGAAGCATGAGACCTTCTTAAGAATCGTTTTGGATATAGGTTTGGCGATTACGTAATGCATTTTGTTATTCGGGTTTTCTTTGGCAAATATTGTGACCTCGTAATTTTAAAAGTAGATATTGCGATCATAGTGTATATTCAAAAACGAAAAACGCCGTATAAGAACCGTATAAGCGAACCATTACTGGGAGCTCAAGGAAAATTGGCGATCGCCGATAATAGAGTATTATATAGTACGACAAGCCAGCACATGTAAAAACTTAGAATACCTGTGTAGACTATGTTTAAATGAAAAATTAACTAATTTAAATTTTAAAGAGCCGCAAAATACATTAAACTGCAAGAGTGAAATAACAAATGTGCACATGCACAAAATTAATTTTACTTAGAATAACATAAAATAATGAATAAATAATAGTAACAACAATGATTATTATAATTATGAGAATAATTAATTGATAAACAACACACACTAGTATAAAATAAAATTTAAGCGAAAACATCGAGATAAAAACTAGGTCACTTACCAACACAAAGGAAAGAGAAAATGAAGGCACCCAAATAAAACTGAGAAACAGGTGAATTAGAGGCCAAGTCAATCCTTGTTTGAAAATCGCGCTCTCATTGGCTAGGATAAAGGGTTTTTGAAAAACAGAGAACTTGATTTGCTGACTTGCAAATCATATACGACGAAAATATATAAAAATACGAAGCAATATTGCTTTCATGCAATAGCCTGACAAATCCTTACAAAGATGAAACGCTTTATTGCTATATATTTTCAAAATATACTACCTACCTCTGCTTATGTATCGAACACTGTCGAAGTAAAACTGAAAATAGATACATAAAATGTTATGTAAATACCTTGAATATGTACAGGATGTCCCAAAAGAAGCTGACGGATTCGAAACTTAAATCCAACTAAAAGTACCAGATGTTAAGATTCTTTGTGCTAAATTAGGCATTGTTGAATAAGAAATCCTAATTGAGTTTTTATTGAAAATAGAACTATATCTGTGTGGGTATTTGAAAGAGTTTTGTACAATGTTGAAGAATTCCTTAGGTATATTAGTTTTGACATTTACGCTAAATGGAGGATTAAACCAAATATTTTTCTTTCTCCTGATGCGACTGGGTGGGAAAGAGGTATTACGATTTGTATTTTGGTTTGGATTATATATATATATATATATATATATATATATATATATATATATATATATATATATATATATATAGGGTGTCCCAGGATTTTAAATTTAAATTCAACTGAAAGTACCAGTCTATGATAAATATCAACTCCTTGATGATGTAACGACTCATGGTGACTTTAGTAGAGTTAATCTAGATTTTTTTTACACAGTGATCACCACTTATCAAGGCCCGGAAGCCACTCAGGGATAACGGTTATTGCAAGTACATTACCTTAGTGTGGAGATTTGATGAAGTGTTTACTTAAGAGGGCGGTTCATTAGAAATTTGTTAACATTGGACTTGAAGACATCCAAGTTGTAGTCCGGAGGGAAGCAGGCAGACGGAACAGAGTTCCACAGGCGTGCAGTTCTAAGAATGAAGCTTTGTTCATGGAATCCACGTTTTGATTTAGGCACAGGTATAGAGTGGGGGGAAATTTTTTACAGTGGATTCAGCTAGACGGGTGTTTTTCGTGAAAGATTGGCGAGTGGGGACCAGAGATTGGAGTTCAGACGAGCACCTGCCATGGAAATAACGATAAAACAAGGATAGGCTCGCAACGTCTCTTCTGTGGGAGAGAGGTTGCAGGGTAGAGAACAGGGCATCACCCACTTAGCCACGAAGACTATTTTGTACTTTGTCAAGGCAGGATAGGCTGTTTTTAGCAGCTCCTGCCCAGATATGGCAGCAGTATTCCATCCTTGGACGTACTTGGCTTTTATATAGATAGAGAATTGCATCAGTAGTGAGATATCTTCTGGACCGGTAGAAGGATCCCACCATCTTTCCAGCGACCTTGGCAACAGACTTGATGTACGTGTTCCATTTCAGATCAGGAGTAAAGGTCAAACCCAGAAGCTTGTCAAAACACGGGGCCTCACCCAGACGAGAGCCATCCATCACAATTGATGCCAGCTGGGGATCAGAGCGTTGATGATGTAAGGATAGGAGTTTGGTTTTGGATGCATTAAAGGTAACCAGCCACATCTTCCCCCACTGGACCACGCGCTCGAGATCAGAGGAGAGAGAATCAGAGAGAGCTTTGTCATTTACAGCCTTTGATGTCTTGCCGTAGATGGTTGTGTCATCAGCATAGATGTCAACGAATGATTTAAGTATGTGTTTAGGGAGGTCATTGATGTAGATCAGGAAGAGAGTTGGGCTCAGGATTGACCCTTAACGGACTCCAGTATTTATATTGCAGGCCTCCGATTTTTGTCCATCTACCACTACTCTTATGAGCCTATCGGAGAGAAATGATTTAATGATTGAGAAAACATTTCCAGTTATACCGTAGCTGGAAATCTTGTGAAGTAGACCCTTATGCTATACCTTGTCGAAGGCCTTTGATATGTCAAGAGCAATTGCCCTAGAAAGGAAGCCTTTGTCAAGAGATTCACTAATCCTGTGGGATATAACCGTCAGCACATCTGCGGTAGATCTTGCAGAGCGGAAGCCATATTGTGTGTCACTAAGAAGGCCATTCCTGCTGAGGTGGTTGACTATTTGTCTATTTAATATGGATTCCAGTAACTTACTCATAACACACAGAAAACTTATAGGTCTGTACTGAGAGGGAGATGACCTATCACCTGAATTCTTAAATACAGGGCAAACTGATGAGGTCTTCCAGGGAGTCGGAAAGCACTTCTCCTTAAGGCAGCGCTTAAATAGTTTCGGAAGTATGGGAGCAAGTTCTGGTTGAAGCTTTTTTAACACTATAATTGGGATGCCATCAGGGCTAGTTGCTTTACTGGAATCTAGGTTCTTTATTAGCTTGGCGACCTCATGCACACATATTTGTATGTTACCTAGCTTGTTCTGTGTTATAGGAGGAAATATGGGGAGTTGATGGCCTTCGTCGCATAGGGTAGAATTAGCTGCAAAGTTCTTTGCAAATAGTTTGGCCTTGTCTGACGCTGACGAGATGACCTCTGGTCCATTGATAATGGTTGGGATAGAACGCACACTTCTGTTCAGGATCCTATTTGTTATTTACCAAAACTGGCGGGATCCAAGCCGCTGATCAGCTACCTTGGCTTTAATAGACTGGGCATATAGCTTTCTTGCATTTTTTATTACTCTTTTACAGTGGTTGCTGGCGTTCCTGAAAGCAGCTTTAGTCTCAGTGCATCTATTACGTTGGTAGCTATGGAAAAAGTGATTTCTGTGCGTGATAGCAGCAGCACATTCTGGGGAGAACCATGGCTGGCTGTTAGGTTTTTGTTGGAATTTTTTAGATGGTATGAATTGGTCTATGCCTACAATTAACCATTCGGTCAGATCTGATACTATAGAGGACACTTCCTTTTTAAACATGGAGTGCAGAGGTAAATCAGATATGAAGGTACGGAAGCTATCCCAGTCAGCCATAGAGTATCGGTATACAGTACGGTGGAGGGGTACGTCTGGGGGCTTCTTACACTTCGTTTTTATCTTAACTGATACGGAGTGGTCGGAGGATCCTAGAGGAGAATGAACGGAACATGAACATAGCTCAGGGGAAGTTGAGAGAAAAAGGTCTTAGAGGCTTGCATATTGGCCGGGTGTATCGGGCACACGGGTGGGTTCGCGAACAATCTGAGTGAGGTCATAAGTAATGGCAAAATCATGACAAAACCTCCCCTCATCATCTGTCTTATTTGAACGGGTCAGCCATTCCACATTATGGACGTTGAAGTCACCACAGATGTGGATGTTAGCCGAGGAATGTGATGACAGTATGTGGTCTATTTTCTCAGATATGCTCTTAAAGATAGTAACTCCGCTGTTGTGGGGCCGATAGAGGGCAAATATAAATTCAGTGGTGTTAGCAAGTGCAACCCTGAAGCACATATAGGGTAAATTAGGATCTTCTCTAGAGATATCCCTGCAACACGGGAAGCCATCCTTAATGTAGGCACATATTCCATGCCCATGGCGATCTTGGGTGTCTCTGAAATCTTTTTTCGCTAGTTTGATGCTTCTATTGTTCTATCTTATAGTTGATCAATTCAGCTTCTTTTGGGACACCCTGTATATATATATATATATATATATATATATATATATATATATATATATATGTGTGTGTGTGTGTGTGTGTGTGTGTGTGTGTGTGTGTGTGTGTGTGTGTGTGTGTGTGTGTGTGTGTGTGTGTCTGGTTACGAATAGGCTCCTATATGGTTGATTATTTTAAAAAACTGATTACATATAATGATAGAAGATGTAGCTAACTTTTCAAACTTAACGACGAAAGCTGGAAGGCTATATGTTTAGGTTTGGATTCTGGCTGATGGCAATCGTTATATACTAAGAAAACTTTTGAAAGGACAACCATAGATTGGATATAATATAAATAATGATAAAATAATATAATATAATAATAATAATTATTACTTAAGAAAATGTCAGCAAGTATCTGCATATATTGGATATAATATAAATAATGATAAAATAATATAATAATAAAATTGATAATAATTAATTGGGCTCTATAAAAATGAATACAACATCTTCTACATGAATTAAAATATATTTAAGCGTCCTTTACGACCGGGTCACCCTGAGGGCACTACTATATATTGAGTACAATATAATAAACAGATAATTGGATCTATAATAAGAAATACAAAGTCTGCATACATTAAAATATCATATTTAAGCGTATCTTATGACCGGGAAGGAGTGGGCCGCCTTCTAGTTTATATATATATATATATATATATATATATATATATATATATATATATATATATATATATAACTACTTCATTTACTCACATATAATTATTTTACGAAAGTATAAATTTATGCGTAAACTTTAAGTATTTACTTCAAAAGTACTCAGTACGTAGGTAAAGCTAGTTAGTAAGATATAAAATATATATGGCAATTAATCTACACTGAATATTCCGCGTTTCATCAACACTAGCACTCTACAGGCTTATGCGCGAATTTTGTGGTTGCCTGTCGTTTTTATATACGCACCTTCTATTGAGATTTTAGTTAGCCAATCAGCTTTCTAGTATCCACCGCGCCCTTCCTATCAGCCAATGAGAATATACTTACCGGACAACGGCCTATTTTACCTCTGGTTTAACTGTTCCTTTGTGTGTGCTCTATTTAACCTGGATATCTAGTTTCTTGACATGTTTTAAGTCTAGGTTAGGGTTTTTATGTTAGTTTATATATATATATATATATATATATATATATATATATATGTATATATGTGTGTGTGTGTGTGTGTCTGTCTGTGTGTCTGTGTGTGATAGTTTATGTATATTCATGTTTATTAAATTTATTTATTTGTTTATTTTCTATTGTTTTTGTTAGTTTTAAAATTATTTTGTATCGCTATCCTAGAGTAAATTTTATCTTGTGAACACAGTTGTTCGCTATTTCTCTTCTACAGTTTAATAGATGTTGGAGTTCTTTAAAGTACAGGATAGCAAATTTTTCATGAAGGCATAATCTACATGGGTCGTCTAGGTCTCTACATGTTGTAGCTTGTCTTATTATTTTCCATTTGACTACCGGCGAATGTCCGCTTTCCTTGAGTTCCCATATATATATTAAATATATATAAATATTCAGTGTAGCTTAATCGCTATATATATTTTATAACTTACTATATATATATATATATATATATATATATATATATATATATATATATAAATGTACAGAAGGTCAGAAAAACATTGGTACCGTCGTAAGAGCAATCAGTTAATGGTAAATCGTAAATAATGTTAGGCTCTCGTCAGCCGTGTTGATGAAAGAACATGGCTGACGAGAGCCTAACATTATTTAAGATTTACCATTGACTGGTCGCCCTTATGTTAGGCTTGAAACCGACGGTACCAATGTTTTTCTGACCTTCTTTACATTTAATTAAATAAATATTAAGCTGTTATATCGAAAAAAGCTTTTGTTTTGTAATCTAGCACTTTGTTGGAATTATTTCCCAAAAAACAGTAAACGAATATATATATGTGTGTGTGAGTGTGTGTGTGTGTGTGTGTGTGCGTGTGTGTGTGTGCGTGTGTGTGTGTGTGTGTGTTTGCGTCTGCAAGTTTATTTTAATCATATATCAAAACACAAATGTTATCCTGGTTAATTCAATCGACAGCCATGCTTTTTAATCTGAACGTATGTTCAAAGGTATAAACCCGTAAAGAGTTTCCGGCGCATAAATCAGAACGAAACTCGTTCGAGCCAGAACCTAATTCTCTGTTTATCCAATCACATATTCTGTTCTGCGAGGAGCGTCATATCGCAGAATTATCAAATCAAATGGTCAGGACTCCTCGAGGGTCGGCAGCGAATCTATTAATTATGACTATGTTATGGTTTAGCAATTTTAAGAGCAGTTAACAGTAAATCTGCGATATATAGCAGATGTAATAATGATTCTATTTGAAGATGTATAACTGCGAGTAGCATTCTAAATGAGAGATATCTCCTTTGAGAAATATATAGAGTGATATCAATTGGCGAAACCTATTGGTTTCGTAGATATATATATATATATATATATATATATATATATATATATATATATATATATATAGTTAGTTAGTTAGATAGTTATAAAATATATATGGCGATTAAGCTACACTGAATATTTCGCGTTTCATCCACTCTAGGACTCTTCAGGCTTATGCGAAAATTGGCGCATTAGCCTGAAGAGTCCTAGAGTGGATGAAACGTGGAATATTCAGTGTAGCTTAATCGACATATATATTTTATAACTAACTAACTAGCTCTACCTACGTAATGAGCACTTCTGAAGTAAATACTTAAAGTTTACGCATAAATTCATACTTTCGTATATTAATTTTATGTGAGTAAATGAAGCAGTTATATATATATATATATATATATATATATATATATATATATTTGATTTTTAAAATATAATTATCCATTGACACGTGTTTCGTAGTCTATGACTCATCAGAGTGGTTGAATCTAGTCGTAGACGACGAAACACGTGTCAGTGGATAATTATATTTTAAAATAATATGCCACTCCCCATTTATGGGTACCAAATTGGTTAAAGGGAAAATTACTTCCAACTCGCATTTAGGTAAAAATGCACTTTCGTATAATTAATTCAAAAAAGTATCGCAAAAATAACATCTATATATATATATATATAACAGTACTGTTTCGCTGTATCACAGCTCATCATTGCAGCTAGACCAGCAACTACCTCAAGCCAGGATTGAAATTCGACGATCTAGGCGCCAGTCAGCTCATCTCACCGTTACGCTGTTTCGCTGCTGTTTAGATGGGTACGCAAAATTACAATGTTACAAAAATTGCCCAAACACCTAAGCTTTATTGTTTTACATAAAGTGCATTGCTTGTTTCGCTAGCAGCAGTTTGTTATTTTTTTTTACACGGTGGTCACCACTTATCAAGGCCCGGAAGCCACTCAGGGATAAGGGTTATTGCAAGTACATTACCTTAGTGTGGAGATTTGATGAAATGTTTACTTAAGGGGGTAGTTCATTAGGAATTTGTTAACGTTGGACTTGAAGACATCCAAGTTGTAGTCCGGTGGGAAGCAGGCAGACGGAACAGAGTTTCACAGGTGTGCAGTTCTAAGAATGAAGCTTTGTTCATGGAATCCACGTTTTGATGTAGGCACAGATATAGAGTGGGGAAAATTTTTTACAGTTGATTCAGCTAGACGGCTGTTTTCGTGAAAGATTGGCGAGTGGGGACCAGAGATTGGAGCTCAGACGAGCACCTGCAATGGAAATAGCGATAAACAAGGATAGGCTCGCAACGTCTCTTCTGTGGGAGAGAGGTTGCAGGGTAGAGAAAAGGGCATCACCCACTAAGCCACGAAGTCTATTTTGTACTCTGTCAAGGCAGGATAGGCTGTTTTTAGCAGCTCCTGCCCAGATATGGCAGCAGTATTCCATCCTTGGACGTACTTGGCTTTTATATAGATAGATAATTGCATAAGTAGTGAGATTTCTCCCGATGGGGATCAGAGCGTTAATGATGTAAAGATAGAAGTCTGGTTTTAGATTCATTAAAGGTAATCAGCCACATCTTCCCCCACTGAACCACTCGTTCAAGATCAGAGGAGAGAGAATCAGAGAGAACTTTGTCATTTACAGCCTTTGATGCGTTGCTGTAGATGGTTGTTTCATCATCATAGATGTCAACGAATGATTTAAGTATGTGTTTAGGGAGGTCATTGATGTAGATCAGGAAGAGAGTTGGGCCCAGGATTGACCCCTGAGGGACTCCAGCATTAATACTGCAGGCTTCTGATTTTTGTCCATTGACCACTACTCTTATAAGCTAATTGGAGAGAAATGATTTAATGATTGAGAAAACATTTTCAGTTATACCATAGCTGGAAATCTTTTGGAAATCTACCCTTATGCCATACCTTGTCGAAGGCCTTTGATATGTCAAGAGCAATTGCGCTAGGAAGGAAGCCTCTGTCAAGAGATTCACTAATCCTGTGAGATATAACTGTTAGTACATCTGCGGTAGATCTTGCAGAGCGGAAACCATATTGTGTGTCACTAAGAAGGTTGTTTCTGCTGAGGTGATTGACTATTTCTCTATTTAATATGGATTCCAGCAACTTACTCATGACACACAGGAGACTTATTGGTCTGTATTGAGAGGGAGATGACATCACCTGAATTCTTAAATACAGGGCAAACTAAAATGAGTTCATTCCCTACGCTTATTCAATATAATCTATAATGTAATTAAATTTATAATGTATATTAAATAAAATGTGTCTTAGAGCACTACATGAAGCTTAACTTTCAAAAAGTTTATTTTTAGGGTCCGGTATGAACGAAGAGCACAGTTCAATTTGTCGTCGGTAAATAATTTTTGTAATATTAAGACCTGTATATTTCCATGTTTTATCTAATGCATTAAAAGTGGCCGTAATTTTTTCTTGCTACATAAGACACTTGACGGAAGTGCTAAGCAATACGAAACACCCCTTCCCGTGTAAAGAATGGCAACAAGCAAAAACAATAGAGGAATACATTAGATAAATGTAACTGGGGCATTCGTTCATACCAGACCTTAATAACCCTATCCATCAACGTTTTAATGGTGAGTCTTTATTTGGTCCTCTAATCAAGCTCTCCCCTCCCCAAATAAAATGACAAAAACTTTTGGCCTCCCAAGAAAGAGATACTTTGGATGAGTACCAAAATGTAAATTAACTCAGTCCAGAAAAAAATATTTAAATACTTGTTTTTAATGTGTGATGCGTTATGATTTTTTAACGACCAAATAGAGAAAAGATCAAGTTTAATGTAAAAACAGTTACTACATTTTACTCCTATCTAAATGGTGCCGGCATTTCTGAAAAAAATTTTTTGCGTGTTTTGCGTATATGTTGCATTATACACAGCAATATTTAGTAACTTTATCGACCAAAATCATTGTGTTTGTTCTGTAAGAAAACTGATTATAAAAAAACGTTTCTGCAGAGAGAATGTTTTGAAAGAAAGGTTTGTTTAATTAATTTTGTTAAAATGAGTTTATTGTCTACGTCAGTTGTATTATTGAGTAATAAACTGAACATGCTGAACATGAAGTATTTGTATATAACGTGTGCGTGTATACGTGTATACGTGTTCATACACGTCTAGTCTATATACATATACGTGTGTATGAAACTGATGCTCGTATCGTCTAGTGGTTATAAATGTTCGCTGTGTGTGTATGTGTGCGTGTTTATACATATTCAAACAGAGTTCACGTAACATTGAAAAAGTAACAGTCATTAATTCAGGACAGATTCAACAAACATGATACAAAAGCACAAAGTGGTCGTTTGATAACGGACTACTGACCTTAGGTCGTGACTCCCTTCGTCTCTCGGATTGCAAGAAAACATTTCACTGTGAAGCAGTAACACCAGGACTTCTTTTTGTTTTTCCTCGTTTATTCTCATTTTCACAGTTAGGTGTTTCCCCCAGGGATTTACAACACTTTCTCTTTTTAGTCTTTAAATTGTTTCTTAATTAACTCAGTCGAATGCTTCCACGACTGGGCAAGTCAACCTTCTCTCTCGCGTTCTCTCTCACTGTAGCTTGTATCTCTAGTCTATATATCAAAACCTATTTTCTTTGTTGCCAAGTCAATTCCATTTTTTTGTTTTTAAAACATTTAATTCTTTAACCTGTTTTATTGCATAAATATCTGTGTAATATTCTATTGTTTATAAATTTAAATTCGTTCGTTAGATTGTATACGTAAATATTTTAGCTAAACATTCCTTTCTTTCAAAACATTCTCTCTGCATAACTTTTTCTAAATAAGTTATCAAATCAATAATAATCGTTTAGACCTTTGGCATTAACCGCCACAACATAACACAGATACTACGCTGTGATTATATCCTAAAGACTAAAACGATGAGAGTTGCATGTAGCTATGTTAATATTTATTGCATAGTATAATTACGTTTGTTTTATATAAAAAAGCATGCAGACACTGGGTTAGTCAACAAGTCGAACGAATTAATGTAATGTAGCGCTGAAAACAAGAAAGTGTGACAGCACTATCATTAGAAGATCGTGTATGCTTTTGGTCTCGTTGTTGCCGACGCGTGACCGCTAGTATGAAACGTTGTCGGCGAATTGTTCAGCAATTAGAAAGAAAATGTTTAAAAAATATTTGTAATGATAGTTATCGAAGCGGTATTAGTTCGTGATTGTGTGATAGTAAGAAATTGTATTTCGGTTAGCGGTACGCCATGTTTTAATCTATATGATACGCTATCTAACTGTAAAATAGCGAAATATCAAGAGAATAATGGATTAATAGAATGAGAGAAAACAACTAATGGAATCGTTTGAGAAGTCTTGTGACAATTGGAAAATAACCGATTATTATTTTCGTCGAAAATGAGATGTGGTGAAAAGAGGATAACAATAATGAATAAAATTAAATAAATCACGGTTATTTGTGGAAAAGTCTTACTGTGAAAAAATGGTTCCGATATCTGATGGGAAACATTACCATCAGCTACCGAGACCATTGCGAGAAGTAAGTAATTAGATGGTAAGTAGTGTGCTACCATCTCTAAATATGTGTTGTTTAGGAGAGTGACTTTTGCGGAAGATATACACGAAGATACCATACTGGTTTATAGAGAATCGCAAGATCCGGAAAACTTGCACCAGATATATGAAGCTTGTGTGAGCATATTGAATTTTTGTGCGTCATCTGCGTGACGAAGGTATACTGTCTTTTTGTAGAAGGGAAAGAACATTATTATTTTATTACATTAGAGATACTGTTGTTTCTTTTTACACAGGCATCACCACATTATCAAGGCCAAGAGGCCACTCAGGGATAAGGGTTAAAGAGTGTACAATAGAAATTGGAAAATATAGTAATCATTAGTAATGAAAATTCGGTAAATTTGTTAACTTATATGGAACGGCTCATCGAGAACTAATTTACGTTAGACTTGAAGATTTTTTATTTCAATTCAAGCTAGGCCGAAAAGCTGTTGAAACAGCTCGTGATATCAACGAAGAGTTTGGCCCAAGAACTACTACTGAACGCGAAGCACAATCGTGGTTTAAAAAATTTTGTGGCGGCGACGAGAGTCTTGAAGATGATGATCGTAGTGGCCGGCCATCAATTAAGAGTCTTAGTTGAATCCAATCTAGGCACAACTGTTTGAGAACTTGCTTTTGAATTAGACATAACGTATGCGACGATTTCCAACCACTTGAGAAAGATTGGAAAAAAAAAAGTATGATAAATTGGTACCTCGCGAATTGAACCACAACCAAAAGAAACATCATTATGAAGTGTCATCTTTATTTCTTTTTATGCAACAAGAACGATCCGTTTCTTGATCGGGTAATGATTGGCAATAAAACAAGATTAAGTCAATATTTTTTTTTGTTTGAGCCGAGATATATTCACCTGAATCAAAAAGTAAAAAACAGCAAGAACGTTCTTGTCAACCTGATATATAGTCAGCCGTAAGTAAAATAACATTTTATTTAAACAGAAACCTATGAGAGATGTAATCTCTTTAAAAGCCAACATTATCATACTGTATGAATCAAAAGATCCATTTATTAGCATTGTTTCTCTCGATATTTTTCTGGTAAGAATTTTTTCTAGAAAACAACTGCTATTTATAAGAGGGGCCACGTGAAGTGTTTGTTTACTCTACATATTTTCCCTAAAACTGCTTGACGATTTAGATGTAATCTGGTATTGATACATTTATGATAAGGTGCAGCGAATTAAGTATCATGATATTTGTTCAATTTACAGTTAGGAATTAATATGGATTAGTATTTAATATAAAATGTAGCTTCAAATTATGTATGATAAACCATCAATTTGGGATAAAGCACTCCTTTTCAATGAACAGCCTATAACCGTTGCCCGTTTTTCACGCGCAAAAACATATATATATATATATATATATATATATATATATATATATATATATATATATATATATATAGTAGTAATTTACAAAATATATATGGCGATTAAGCTACACTGAATATTCTGCGTTTCATCCAACTATAGGATTCGTCAGGCTTATGCGCATAAGCCTGACGAATCCTATAGTTGGATGAAACGCAGAATATTCAGTGTAGCTTAATCGCCATATATATTTTGTAAATTACTAACTAGCTCTACCTACGTATTGAGCACTTTTGAAGTAAATACTTAAAGTTTACGCATAAACCTATACTTTCGAATATTAAATTTATGCGAATAAATGAAGTAGTTATATATATATATATATATATGTATATATATATATATATATATATATATATATATATATATAATTGTACAGAAGGTCAGATAAATATTGGTACCGTCGGTTTCAAGCCTAACATAAGGGGGACCAATCAATGGTCAATCGTAAATAATGTTAGGCTCTCATCAGCCATGTTGTTTCCCGTTAGGCTTGAAACCGACGATACCAATGTTTTTCTGACCTTCTGTACAATTTTAAATAAATCAATATTAAGCTCTTATAACGAAAAAGGTTTTTTCTTTGTAATCGAGCACTTTGTTGGAATTCTTTCCCAAAATAACAGTAAACAAATATATATATATGTATATATATATATATATATATATATATATATATATATATATATATATATATATATATATATAATGTTAATACATACAATTAAAATATATAGAACAAATCGATATTGTCTAAAACACTTACAATAAGAAACTTCGCCTGATCTCAAACGTCCAAGAATGACACACTTGTCTAATTTGGAATAAGTTTAAATTTAGAGAACAAAATGACAGTTGAATATATAGGTAACGATCAAATCAAGGTAGAGGGAAAGTTGGGATGAAAATAACGGAAGTTCCAATCATGTGATCAACGAACGCTTGAGCAGTAGGAGGGGGTGTAAAGTCGCATGGTGGCTTGCGGATCAACTCGGCATGCATGTTTGAATATCGAAATTAAAGCTACATTTAAATGCAAATATATATATATGGTGGTGGCAGATGTCTATCCAACGTCCATAAATCATGTCTTAAACCTGTCTAGATGTATGCCCATTTATCTGTAAGTTACGCACGCCTGCAATTTTGTTGCTGTCATTAATCGTGTATGTGAAGTAAAGGTAATAGTCCGTTGAATGACGAGCATGTGTAAAAGGAACTGCTTGTTGTACCTGTTTATCATATATACTTAAACACATATATCCCTACACATACAACACATTGAGACGGTTTGTTTACTCTCGCGATTAGTATGAACTACGTACATTAAACATACATGAATAAGGCACGCATTGATAACCAGTACGTAACAGACGGACATTATATGTATGGAAGCATCTAATAGGCATCTTTATCTATTTGCCCATCGTCGAGTTGCCTCGTTTTTCCTAAATCGTACGAATGATGGGATACGATAATTTATTTAATGTTCTAATGAGTAGTGCCACACATGAATGAAACGAATCTAAAAGTTCTTATACGCGTGTATTTTGATTAATGGCGTCTCTCCTCTTATCTGGACGTGAGTTTCGCGAGATTTCATCCATGCTTACGTGAATATGCGCGGAAACTTGTAAGATTATCGGCCGTTTATTATGATAAGCCAACATGAGCAACGATAAAACTTAAACACGATATTCAGCGTTGTTGCTCTCTGGAGGGAAACGAACATTATCTTTCCCCCTGTCCCTCCCTCCTTTTATATATATATATATATATATATATATATATATAAAGGAGATTAGAATAATAGTCTAAAGAGCTAAGTGTATTTTAATGTAATAGTGAAATTACTAGTTTAATTAAAATACAGGAAATGCTCGTTGTAATTTAGATATATAATAAGCTCGATAGTTAAATGTCCTAGAGCTAATTCAATATTAAGTAATGTGATTTATAATTTAAAAGTTTTAAAATTTTTAAAATTTAAAAATCAAAATTTAATTAGATTAAAAATCAGTTTCATAAGAAGGAACAACAACAAAGTCAATTATCTGTACGATCGTTTCGGAAATCCGTGCTTTTTATTTGTGGTATACATGAAGTCACGTAGAATAATTATACATAGTTTTTTTGGTAAGCACGGTCTCCTCATCAGCAAATTTAGGAGGATTTCTATTGAATTGAAAAGACACCAAAAATAAACCTAGCATTAAAAGTAAGGCAGATGAATCTGAAAAATTGAAGTAAAAGGTTTGGATATAAAATTTATAAGAAAATTAATAAGGAAATTGGTATAGGTTAGAGATAGAAATGAGTAGAAAAAATATATATATTTTTGAATTTACATAATAAATTTGATTTAAAAATATATAGATATATAATTACCTTTTGGTTTTTCTTTTTTTGAAATCAGGAACTGTATTTAAAGTAGTCATTTAGATGTTTGCTATAGCTTTTTATTTTATTGAATGATGAATTTTAAAAGGGCAACGCTCGTGCAGTAAATTGTTTCCGTTAGCGTATTTTGATTTAGAGACGCTACAGTTAATATCTATAGAGAGAGAGTTTTTTTTTTTTTTTTTTTTTTTTTTTTTTTTTGCAAGTTTTTAAGGGGAGATAATTGTCATGGCTTTATTTATTATTTGATTTACGAGTCTAAGGGCGGTAATTGGTTTAACTTAATTTATTAAAAAAAAAAAAAAAAAAAAAAAATCTATTTTTACTAATGAGTAATTTTTAATGATTTAAGGTGGTTTATATTTATTAAATTTAAACCAACGTTTATGATTACACGATAGAAGCTCGTGTCTTGAATTTACTAGTTTGGTTGTGCTTTTTATATCTTCATATTTTAAAATTTTTAGGGTTTCTTTTGTACATAATGTACAAAATTTATCTCCTGGTTTATATGATTTGCAAGTCTCAATTATTTGCCATTTTAAGTTGTAAGAAATATTGCTATTTTTTAGTTGCCAAATATAGTTGGATAGAGTAGTTTGGTTTGATAGAGAGTTATTTTTAAAAGAATGTTTGTGCGTTGAAATTCTATGTTTTATTGGGCCAGATGTGGAACCAATATATATTACCTCTTGATTATTATGATTATTTTCCGTTAGGTCTATTGTTGGATTATAATGTGGTGGGTTGGTTAATAATTGATCGGTAGATTGATTTAAGTTGGGGTTATTATTTAATTCGGTAGTTGAGTTATGGCTGTTGATAGGTTCTTGTATATTTGGAGTTTTTGATACTGTGCAGCTATAGATAACATTTTTAATTTTACATGAGCCTTGTAGGGGACATTTATTTTTTCTTCTACAGTTACAGTCCGATGTATTTTGTATAGTTGCATTTTGTAGTTTATTAATTTTATTATTATTAGAGCTAATTATTTTCTGATGAAGGTTAGGCATAGTAGAGTAAGAGACTTTAATTGTGTTCTTATTGAAAATCTTATTATATCTATGGGGGGCTTTAAAGTTCTTATCTAATATTTTAAAAAATTCTCTAGCTATGTTTGTTTCTAGGTTTTTGGAATACGGGGGGTTGAACCATAGGATCTCCTTGTGTCTGTTCTTACGTTTGCGGGTTTTAGTTTGTTGTTTATTTATATTATTATCTAATATTTGTAGTTTGGTTTTATCTTTTTTTGTCTCCTGGTTATTTTTCTTAACTCGTATACGGGAAGACATTGCCATATTATATGTTATTACGCTCTTAATAGGTTTATTTTTAATGCAGTTTATGTTTCTATCATTTTCATTTATGAATTTAATTTGTGAATTATATCCAGAGTTTTTAAGGGCTTCATTATAGTATTTTTCATTTTTGGTAAATATTGATTTAGTAGAAGACAGTCTATATATATATAATGTGTTGAAGAAGACCAGAGAAATCGGTAGCGTCGGTTTCAAATCCAACAAAATAGGAGACCAGTCTCTGGTTCCTGTGCTAAACACTCTCTAGCTTCTGTTTTTCTATATCTGCCTGGAAAGAGACACGTAGGCAGAGGCTATAAAGAGTCTAGCACAGAAACCACAGACTGGTCCCCCTTCTTGTTGGATTTGTAACCGACGGTAAAGATGTTTGCCTGATCTTCGGCAAGACATATATATGAATAAATATTATGCTCTTCTGATGACTTTTCTTTATAATTGATAAAATCAAGAAATCTCAACCGAGTTTCTATAATCGTGCCTAATAGCACAGTTATTTATTTATTATTATACAGACATGTACATAATTTGCTACATTGGCGTAACAATGTTTCGATCTGTAGATATAAATGTGTGTATACATATATATATATATATACATATATATGTGTGTGTATGCGTGTGTGCATTTGTGTGTGTAATTATTTCCACAGCCAGACAATGTCACAGCTCATAAGAGCTATGACAGTAAACAAACTGGAGGTCCAAAACTCGAGTTTCGCCCTCATTTTGGTTCATAAGTTAGACATATCCGAATCAGGGATTCGAAACCTAAAGGCCCTTGCATGCGAGGCAAACCCTCAGCCAACTGAGCATATATATATATATATATATATATATATATATATATATATATATATATATATATATATATATTTTTCTAGAAATCTACTTTCATTTCCTTATACTATATACCAATCCTTATTTAAGAAGCTCAATGTAATTACAGACCAATATAGGAATGAATGACAAAAGTCTATAATCCAAACATATTATAAGGTATTTACAGCTTCTCTTCCAATTTTCGCATTCTAATGATGTCAAAAACGCACTTTATTTCTTTTTGACGGATTTATTGTTGCTCTCTCTTCTGATGAGTTGAAGGCAAAATAGTTTCACTAATTGACATAATAAGTAAGTGACTGATTTTGAGCTACGAAACAGATACTGTATGGAATTGTAAAGGTTAACTGAATTAAAGGAATAAATTATAAGATGGTCAAAATCATGAACTTTGGAATATATACTTTGTCATTCATTTACTATATATATATATATATATATATATATATATATATATATATATAATTATTTTTTTGCTATAATAATTAAATACCTACAGACACTAGTGTTTCATCCTTTCGGGATTCTTCAGTGCAGAGTGTCACGATTAACACCAGCCGAACGATTCGAACCCCGCACCACGAGACATCTCTGGCTCGATTAGCGGAGACCGTATCCATTCGGCTACCATTAACCGCGTGAAATAGCGTTGAATTTAAACATTTTAATTTTTTAAATGTTCATTTACGTCAGTCAGAGAGTGATCTGATATATATATATATATATATATATATATATATATATATATATATATATATATATATATATATATATATATATATATATATATATATATATATATATATATATATATATATATATATATATATATATATATATATCAGATCACAGACGTAAATGAACATTTAAAAAATTAAAATGTTTAAATTCAACGCTTGTGTGTGTGTGGACGCAATATACAGAGAGTAAATTCCAAGTATAGCAATTTGAGGGAAGAACTATAAGAGTAGAAGGTTCTCCGGTATCGGGGGATCTCTACAGTAAATATGTGGCAACTTAGGTCGAGAGTGATACCAGTGGTACAAATCTGTCATTAAATTACTTGTAAACAGGCAAAACGATGCAATAATGGAATTCTTGTCGTCACAATATTGCAATATTGTATTTACATTGCACTGTAGAGATTCTCCTAATGATTTTTAAAAATTACTTTATAATGAAAAGGTTAAGTATTATGCTGCAATTATACTTTAAACAGAAACATTCATTTTTAATATATATATATATATATATATATATATATATATATATATATATATATATGAATAAAATAATTAATAAAACATGTTAGAAAATACTTTAAAAAGTGGTTGGCAACAACAACTATAGATGGCAATAATTGCTGAGAATGCAGTTAGGAGATTTGGAGTTCCTATCCCTTCGAGATTAACACCTGAGGAAGGCCGGAGGAATAGTTGGCCGAAACGTCATGAAACAACAACTAAGAAAGATGAGGATAAGAGTCTTATCAAATAAATGTATAAATGATACTCATCTCAATAATAAAATCCAATTAAAATTTATATATACTTAAAAAAGAGTTAAAAACATACTTAATTTAAAAAAAAAAAAGAAAACACAAATTAAGTGGATTTTCCTTAATCTGCGAAGTTTAGAAAGAAATACTTTCCTTCTCATCAGAGGGTAGGGATAAGCAAGATGCGAAATCGGAGTTTGTTTGCAAAGTATTTAATGAAACTAAATGTAAGTCAGAAAGCTTACTTGGTAAAAAATCGCGAAGTAAAGGGAATGGACAAAAAACAAAAATGATTTCCCGTGAATGGATGGTTGGGTGAAGAGTAGAAATTCCAAGAAATCCACTTAATTTGTGTTTCCTTTTTGAAAATTAAATATTTTTAACATTTGTTAAAATGTTTTTAACATTTTTTATTAATTATTTGTTCTTATTAAAATTCTATTTCCTATTTGGTTTATTGAGCTTTTACATCTGGTTAGGATTAATTTATAAATATTAAGTCTTTAATATTTATAATATATTTTAAGTTTGTTATTTTGGATTATCTTGGTAAACTCAACTGTAATTCTTATTATATATATATATATATATATATATATATATATATATATATATATATATATATATATGGGTTATATGTTTAATATGGTTTAAAGTTTCCAATGCGTATTTATGGTGTTTGTTTTGTTTTGTTGTTTTGT
This sequence comes from Euprymna scolopes, assembly GCF_053919585.1. Taxonomy (NCBI): domain Eukaryota; kingdom Metazoa; phylum Mollusca; class Cephalopoda; order Sepiida; family Sepiolidae; genus Euprymna; species Euprymna scolopes. The sequence continues at coordinate 81,820,021 of NC_136518.1, read as the reverse complement.
GAAGAAAAATTGATGTTTCTGTTTTTTATTTATTTTTTTTATTTTACTTCAAACAGGCTGATCTGGAAGCCACCGACAAAATAGTTTTATATAAAACAATATTAATTTGATAAAATTATTTAATCAAATTATCGAACAATAGCGTTGTTATTAAATTTAACATTAAAACATATTAAAATTATATTGAAATAATCTGTGTGAACTAATAAAGATGGGGTTAGTAAAGAAAATGAAAATAAATAACAAAGATGTCGGACAAATTTCGATATGTAGCTTAGTATAATTGTCGGTGAAAACGAACACGTGAGTATTCTGAATGCTAGAAAAAAAAACAAATAGTTCATATATATATTAAGACTAAGGGAGGTGGTGTTTGATCAACATTTCTGGGGAGCCATTATGTAATATATCGTTTTGTTTTAAAATCCCCGAAACAGTGTTTCATGGTAAACAACTGATGATCCCTAAAATTACCATTAGTACTATAGTGAATTCGAGAGACAAAGTTGATGCATGATTGCAGGTTATTAAATGACTTATTGACTAAATAGTTTTCGAACGAATGATAAAAATGTTTTGTATAGTTTTAAAGGTTAAAATCTTCCAAGACTAAATATATATATATATATATATATATATATATATATATAACAAAAAGATGACAAAAGTCTATATTCCAAATTTCAAGATGTTGAACATCTTTCAATTTATTTCTCTAATTCGATTCAAACAATATATCAATCAATAAATCTATTCTGCCCTTAATTCCTCAGAAGAAAAATTAATTGAAAAAGAATAAAATGCATGATGCATGATTAAAAAATCCGAAAACTGAGAGAAGGTGTGGCAATTTCCTTATATTTTCTTTTATTAATCTATGTATATATATATATATATATATATATATATATATATATATATATATATATATATATATATATGGAGAGAAAGAGAGACAGACAGATAAAGAGAGAGAGAAAAATATATATATGTATATATATATATAATATATATATAAACAGAGAGAAAGAAAGATAGATAAATTAATAGATAGAGAGGAATATATATATATATATATATATATATATATATATATATATAAAGTAGAGAGAATGATAGATGAAGAGAAAGAGAAAGAGAGAGATAAAAAGGCGGGGGAGATAAAATTTGAATTTAAAACACAGAGCTGACTAAAAACAGCACAGACAATCCATTACTTAGAGCTCAAAGAAAGCAGACGTTCGCCAATAATCAAGTGGAATATATTACCAAATGCCAGTACATGCAGATATTTAGATAGCGCATGTAGATTATGTCTTAATGTGAACTTTGAGATTCTTAACTTTTTAGGTATCAAATAATTAATCAATTCATGAATTGTACTCCCTACCATCCAAAAAAGAAAGATTTGGAATTCGAAGTCTGAATGCAATATATATTATTTATTTTTATAATTATATGTCAAAATATATTTACACATTTAAAATTGAATTGTTTGTTGCTATGGCGTTGTTATTAAAAATTGATATTTGTTTTGTTTTTTTAAGTAAAACACCTTCACAATTTAATTATTAAAAGGCTACATATTTTGCATATTCTTATAAATGAATTAATTATTTATAATATTCTATATGATACATAATTATTATTCTATATTGTACATAATTACGCAGCATATTAGGTGAAAGTGTGCTAGCACACAAACGCATAATTTTGTACGATTTAATTACACATACTTTTTACATTTATCTCATTATGATATTTAATCCAAGCATAACATATTTCGGTTCCTATGGCACACACACACACGCGCGTGCGCGGGCACACACGCACACACATACATACATATGTATATATATATATATATAGATATATATATATGTGTGTGTGTGTGTGTGTGTGTGTGTGTGTGTGTGTGTGTGTGTGTATACAGTTGTAAGTTATAAAATATAAATGGCAATAAAGATTCAGCGTTTCATCCACGCTAGGATTCATCAGGCTTATGCGAGGAGTTGTGGTAGTCACGCGTTTTTATATACGCACATTCTATTGAGTTTTTAGTCAGCCAATCAGCTTTCTAGTTTCCACCGCAACCTTCCTAATCAACTAATCAGCAGGCACTTAAAGGACAAAAGTCCAGTTGACCTCCGGTTTATCCTTTCCTTTGTGTGTGCTATTTTAGCTGGGAGCGTAGATATCTAGCGTTCTGACCTATTTTTAACTAGGTTAAATATGTATGTGTCTTTCATGTTAGTTTATATATATATATATAGATAGATAGATAGATAGATAGATAGATAGATAGATAGATAGAATTATCCCCAAAATTGAATCATTAATAAAATACGCACTATGGCAATCTTCCACCCAAGTAATCGATTGTTTTTCTAACATTCAACATAAAAATAATCTTAAATTTCTTTCTTTTGACATTGAATCATATTACCGATCAATATCACCGATTCTACTCAATAAATCTCTCTTAATGACACGAAAACTAACTAATATAACGCACGACGGAATTAAAGTAATACTCTTAGCTTGAAATATTTAATAACCTTTGATAAGTAGTATTGGGCCAGAAAAATACCCCTGACCATTTCAACGTTTTAATGGGCTCGACAGACTCAGCTTAGATCACCTATCTGGTCGGCCATTTTTCTTTTAAATGAAATTCATTCTATACTCCACGAACAGTTCAAACTTGAAGGATGATTATACAGAGATGATGCACTTTTCGTAACAAACTCCACAAATAAAAATTACGAAAAAGCAATTAAATCCTTACATAAATTATTTTAAAATTATGGACTTACTATTAAAATCGACCCTTAAAAAATGGTTAACTTCTTAGACATAACCGTTAAATCTTAAAAACTACCTTTGAACCATATCCTAAACCTAATCCATCTGTATTATATGTCCATAACAAATCAAACCACCCTAAATCAATATTGAAATCAATAGTTCCCAATCTTCTAACAAATCTATATTAAACAAAAATGAAAAATATTACAATGAAGCCCTCAAAAACAGGTTACAAATCACAAATCAAATTCATAAATAAAAATGATAGAAACAAAAACGGCATTGAAAATAAACCTACTAAAAGCATAATAACATATAATATCGCCATGTCATCCCGCATACGAAGTACAAAAAATGACCAAAAAGCAAGACAAAGCAAAATGGAACCGCAAGTATTAGACACTAACACAAATAAACAGCAAACCAAAGTCCGTAAGCGTAAAAACCGACATAGGGAAATCCTATGGTTCAACCCTCCATATTCCAAAAATCTTGAGATAAACATAGCCAGAGAATTCTATAAAATATTAGAAAACAATTTTAAAGCCCCTCATAGATACAGTAAAATCTTCCATAATAACACGATCAAAGTGTCTTACTCAACTATGCCAAACCTTCATCAAAAAATAATGAGTTCTAACAATAAAAAAATTAATAAGATACAAAATACAAATAAAGAAAATATAGCAGGCTGTAACTGTAGAAGAAAAAATAGATGCCCTCTACAAGGTGCATGCAAAATAAAAAATGTAGTTTATAGCCGCACATTATCACAAACCCCAAATTTAAATGAGGTTTATGATAAACATAGCTCGACCACACGATTAAATAACTACACCCACTTTAACCAATCTACTAATCACATACTGACCAACTTTTCACATAGCAATGCCACCCCTAATTTACCTGACAATAAATGCGTTAAACAAAACGCAATCTACTTCCGTTTCACATCTGGACTTATTAAGCATAGGATTTAAACCCAAAAGCACTCCTTTAAAAATCCCTCCCTGTTGAACCAAACGACTCTATCTAAGCATACTTGGCGACTCAAAGATAATAATATTTCCTTCAATTTGAAATGGGAAATACTAGGATCATATAAAGGATATACGCCGGGGGAAAGATTCTGTGCACTTTGTATGTGCTTTTCGATGATATATATATATATATATATATATATATATATATATATATATATATTATTGAAGATTATTTTTACGTGCATAAAAGTATGCCAATGGACATTCTAATACTTAACGAATGTGCCACAGTCGAAACTTTGTGTGTGTGTATGTGTGTATGTGTGTGTGTGTGTTTGTATGTGTGTATGTGTGTGTGTGTGTGAGTTCTTTCCATTATGCACTCGAAAACTTCTGGGCCAATTTTTATGAAATTTCACACGAATGTGGTTTGTGTGCCCGGCAGTGTTCTTAAATAGGTTTTCCATCGGAATGTCTTAGACAAGTATCGGACGCGCCCCTTCATATCAAATAAGTTTTTGTTGATTTTATATGCCTGGTCTTACTGCTTGTACGGTGATAATGACTTAAATTTATGTTTATAATGAAAATTTTAAGTATTATGGTGCAACTATGCTTAAACAGAAACATTCATTTCGAACGCGACACTGTCATATCAAAGAAGCTACTGTTGCAAGAATTGGAATACACCCTACTAAATCCTTATTTTCATAGCTGATGAATTTCAAAAATGCAATCTGAATGTGAGGACAAATTAGAATAATGATATGCAATAAAATTGTTTAAAATTTGGAAAAGAAATGCCACAGAAACGTATCGAATATCTTTCAAACTACTTTTTCACACTCTTGCATGATTAGAGCATCATTTTTTTTAGTGGCATAAGACATTCAATGAGGGCAGAGAGTTTGTGAGTGATGATTACAGGGGTAAGGGGAGTAAGGAAGTAAGAACATCAGAGTTGATTGGCCAAATAAAGAATTTCAATGGATAACGACCGTCGTATGTCTATAGAAACAATTAGTGCACAGTTTGATTTCAGTGTGAGAAGTGCATACATAATTATTCGCGAAGAAATGCAAAAAACTTGTCTCAATGATGCTCAGAGAAAATCAGAAAGAAAAGACGTTGTTATGACAGCAGGCAGATGATCGAGTTGATAAATTCAGATCCCGCAGTTCTTGATGCTCTACTGACCTGTGATGAAAGTTTGATCTATTGCTATAACCCAGAGACCAAGAGACAGAGGTCTCAGTGGAAACATGCCAGACAAAGCAAATCTACCAAGAAACTTACGATAATCCCTTTTTTGAGAGCACGGTCATGATCTATATGCACTGGTTCTCACTTGACAGACATTCAGCAAGGAATACTATATTGAGGTTTTAAGATAGTTCAAGAAGAGATTCCGGCTGTAGAGACCGGCATTCTTCAAAACACGTCAGTCGTATTCCACCAGGAAAATGCACCAGTCAACGACTCCATTTTTGTCACAGATTATTTGACTAAGATGGGCATCAAGACAGTCCCTCGCCCTCCTTATAGGTCAGACCTTGTTGTCTGTGACTTTCGTTTATTCCCTCAACTCAAGGAAAATCTTAAAGGCTGTCGTTATTAGATGACTGGGGACATGACAGAGGCTGTGACGAGGGTCATTGGCACGCTTACACAGGAGGACTTCTACGGGACTTTTCAGAAGTTGCTCGAACGGTACAATAAGCGCATTGAAGCCGGGGAGGATACTTCGAGGGGGATTAGAGGTTCATATCAATAAAAGTGCTTATACGAGAAAAGTCTGGAAACTTATTGAAGGTGCCTGGTTTTGAATTTATGTAAATCAGTGATACACTTTTATTAATGTTTATCCTCTGATGAAAATAGTTTACCTTTGAAAATCAATATATAAAGTATATTGTTTTAATTATAATTCCTGGTTTGCATTGATTTTGTGATCAACAAATATAGTAATGTATTACATTTTAATTTATGTTATCAATGTTTCTGTCTTTCTATTGCTTTATCTAGTATATTGATCTTTCTATTATATCGACAGGTTCTAATTAAAAATAATATTTATCTACAACGCTAATGATATGCAACTAATTATGTATACGTACATGCCTCTTGTGTATGTTCGTTCGTCGGGACGACGGGGACCATTTGATCATCAAAGAGATATGATGATGGCACTGAATTGTGAAACAAGTGTTGCGCAATCTATAACCCCTCATTTCCTGAATAGGAACAGCTTGTCAAGGAGAAGTCCAGGACTACTGAAAATAATGCTGAGATAAGCGGGGAGTACATACAGTACCTGGTATTTCCTAATCGTCACCGATTTTAATCATGACCAGGCTTAAAGTTGCTTAACTTTGGTGATTTAGTGGAAACCTGATGTGTCTGCATGATTATGTTGTAGAAATTATGCATATAGTGCTGTGGGCTTGTTATATTTTGTATCTGCTGGTATTTAGATGCGTCCAAACATTTTGTTCGTTACTCGTGTTTGAGTTTGAAATTGGCGTCGTTCTGTCTGGTTTAAATGTTACGTATCATTGACATTGCACATGCGCAGATTGTATCGACAAATTTTAAGAAAAGTCGTGCGTTTTTTTTATATGTAGGTGAGTCTGTGTGTGTGTGTGCGTGTGTGTGTGAAGTATTAGCGTCCGTATTGTTTTGATTTCAATGAGCTTTTTGTCTCAATATATCAAAGAGAAAAACAACGATTCTTTTAAGTATCCAACGCGAAAAAAAAAAGAATCTTTTGTTTACTTTCTTAGTGAAGTCTGATTCGATCTTTAATTTTTTAATGAAAAAAGAAAACGTCGTCTTAAAAATAGTAGCTCGGCCTGCTTTTTCTTTTTATCTGTATTTCAAATAATTTTATGTAAACAAAATCCGTCTCAGTTCTTTTTTGTTACTGTTTTTTTTTAATTTGGCTTTTCAATCAAAACTCTGCAGACAAGTATCCTGGAACATTTCCAAGCTTTAAATCCGGATACATCTTATATCTAAACTAAAGTAAATTTCCCTTTTTTTCATTGACCATTATAGCTTTTCAACAGTAACCTGCATATCTTAACAGTCACTGAAAATCGTAGTCACTAAAAAAAAATCGGATACGTATTTATTTGGAAAATGTGCGTTCGTTTCTTTAGTTTTGAAAATATATTTCATATTGTCCGACTCAACAGCTTTTTCTGACACAGTCAATTACACAGATTACTAACCCTAACCCTAACCCTAACCCGATAGTCAATTACACAGAAGATCGCGGGTATTTTAACCTTCGAGCTCACATTTTCTCTTGTCAGCTATTTGACCGTCAATTTATCTTAGTATGTTAATTAAAATGTCGTGCTAGAGTTAGTATTTAATATTTGTCCTCGTCACTATTTTCTGTGGAACAAGATACACTTTCCATATATACAGGCGTTCTTTCCTACTTTTTTTCATACAAATTTTTATTGTTACCTCAATAATTTATTTCACATTATTTTATGGCCGATTTCACGGATAGCAGATGAGTTATATAAAAACACAATAATATTACATATATTGGTCATTCTTATAACTATTCAATTCTTTACATTAAAATTTTCACATATTTACATTATATGATTTTTCGAATAACCAAAACGGTACATTATATTTATCCAATAATTTTTACATCACATGTTTTATTAAATAATTTTATATCATATGTTTAATTTAACAATTTTTTATCATACGTTTAATTTAACAATTTTTACATAATATGTTTTATTAAATAATTCTTACATCATGTGTTTTATTAAATAATTGTATATCATATCTTTAATTTAACAATTTTTACATCATATGTTTTATTAAATAATTGTATATCATATGTTTAATTTAACAATTTTTACATCATATGTTTTATTAAATAATTTTACATCAAATGTTTTATTTAACAATTTTTACATCATATGTTTTATTAAATAATTTTTACATCAAATGTTTTATGAAACAATTTTTAGATCATATGTTTTATTAAATAATTTTTACATCATATGTTTTATTAAACAATTTTTAGATCATATATTTTTAACAATTTTTACGTCATATATTTCATTTAACAATTTTTACATCATATATTTTATTAAATAATTTTAATATCATATGTTTTAGTTTACAATTTTTAAATCATATATTTTATTTAAAACATTTTACATGATATGTTGAACTAAATAATTTTATATCATATGTTTTAATTTACAATTTTTAGATCATATATTTTATTTAACAAATTTTACATCATATGTTTTATTTAAAAAATTTTATATGGTATGTTTTATTTAACAATTTTTACATCATATGTTTTATTAAATAATTTTATATGGTATGTTTTATTCAACAAATTTTACATCATATGTTTTATTAAATAATTTTATATGGTATGTTTTATTTAACAATTTTTACATCATATGTTTTATTAAATAATTTTATATCATATGTTTAATTTAACGATTTGTACATAATATGTATTTTTTAACAATTTTTAAATCATATGTTTTATTAAATAATTTTTACATCATATGTTTTATTTATACCTTTTTAAATAATATATTTTATGTATCAATTTTTACATCATATATTTTATTTTAAAAAATTTATATCATATGTTTTATTTAAAAAATTTATATCATATGTTTCATTTATCAATTTTTCATTATATATTTTATTAAATAATTTTATCATATGTTTTATTAAATAATTTTTACATCATATGTTTTATTTAACAATTTTTACATCATATGCTTTATTAAATAATTTTTAGTTCATATGTTTTATTTAATAATTTTTATAGCATATGTTTTATTTAATAATTTTTATATCATATATTTTATTTAACAATTTGTACATCATATGTTTTATTAAATAATTTTTATATCATATATTTTATTTAACAATTTTTACATCATATGTTATATTAAATAATTTTTATATAATATGTTTTATAAAAAAAATTATCATATGTTTTATTAAATAATTTTTATATAATATGTATTATTAAAAAATTTTAGAATATGTTTTATTTAATAATTTTTACAACATATGTTTTATTTAACAATTTTTACATCATATGACTTATTTAACAATTTTTACATCATATATTTTATTAACTAATTCTTATATCATATGTTTTATTAAATAATTTTTACATCATGTGTTTTATTAAAAACTTTTATCATATGTTTTATTTAACAATTGATTTATCATATATTTTATTTAACAATTTTTATATCATATATTTTATTTAACAATTTATATATCATATGTTTTATTAAATAATATTTATATCATATGTTTTATTCAACAATTTTTACATCGTATTTTTTAAGAAGTGTTATATCATATATTTTATTAACTAATTTTTATATCATATGTTTTATAAAATAATTTTTACATCACATGTTTATTTAACAGTTATTACATCATGTTTTATTTAACAAGTTGTATATAATATGTTTTATTAAATAATTTTTACATCATATGTTTTATTAAATAATTTTTACATCATATGTTTTATGTAACAATTTTTACATCATATATTTTATTAAATAATTTTTATATCATATGTTTTATTAAATAATTGGTACATCATATGCTTATTTTACATTTAACATTTGCAGTAAGCCTCATATTACATTCCCTCTTTCCTTGTTTCAATTTTCGGATCATTTAGTTCAAGTTGGGAATGAACATCCTACCGGATGCCAAACATTCACTTCGTATTTCATACATTTCAGCAAATAGATATTTTAAAGATTTTAACCCACCTTAAGTACAATTGTTTGAATCACGCTAACACTTGGCTCACAGGGTATATTTCCCAAATAGTTATAGAAGTTCTTGTTATGTAACCGCTACTTCTATGATTACTTGAATGATGGTGATATTTTTATGATTCCAGTTTCTGTTCACCTAGTATAAAATACCTTTGTATTTCGTCATCTTTTAAGTTATCGGATTTAGTATGCTTACGCAATAACTCGATGACATAAATTCTGAAATAGCTAGGGTGTTAGAAAATCAATTAACCCCAACATACTCCAGCTTTAATTTAAACATGACTGCTAACAAATATTTTTTAATCGCACTGGTCAATTTATTTTATTTTTTTATGGTCTAATACTTTGAATAGTTCGTATAATAACAAACTCAACTTTCCAGACAATTTATTGAAAAATTCTTATTTAATCAAGCGTATTGCAAAGCAAATAGCAAAAATATACATATGTATATTCGCGAATTTACGGAATGAAGAATCCAGAAAAGAGTGCTTAACCATCGTTTCTCCAGCTTTTTTTTTTTTTTTTTGCGGTTTTGCATTCACATAGTGTCACTAATGTAATATAGCTGAAAATTAATTTTTATAAAAATCAGAATTCGCTACTGGAGTTTATTTTAATAATTGCATTCAGAATTCGTGACTCAAACATGAAATGAATGCCAACTATTTAGGATTATTTCTTTAAGAAGACAGCAGGCAGAAAAAAAGGTATACCAACTTAAATCCGATCCAGACTGTAGCCTGTGGTACTCCTATTTCCATGGAGACTGGTATTTCCAGTGTTATTTATCCTATTATTATTATTATTATTATTATTATTATTATTATTATTATTATTATTATTATCATTATTATTATTATCATTATCATTATTATTATCATTATTATTATTATTATCATCATTATTATTATTATTATTATTATTATTATTATTATTATTATTATTATTATAATAATAATAATAATAATAATAATAATAATAATAATAATATGCGTTTACTTACGGATCATTGGTGAAACAAGGAATATCAGGAACCGTGCATAAACCCCGTTATCGTATAGGCGATAAAGGCCACGCTACCAAACTTTATTCGGTGTTCCGAAATCGGAACCACATAGAACTACACTTGTGTACCAGTTCATAGAGAACATTTTTTTATCTATTAATCGTTGTCGCACAATTGGTTGCCGTATAACCAGGATTCCCCCTTAGTTGAGAACAACCTCGAACTTTGGTTACATTTGGTGACCATCATCGTCACCATCACGCAGGAGTTCGTCCTGTTACATCTCTGCCAGGTGATCACGAACTTTGGTCACTAGAGGTGACTGTCACGTAGAATTTCGGCCCTGTTACATCTGTTGCAGTACACCAGTTTGATCTTGTTATAATTGGCGTCAATCACGAAAGACTTCGCGTCTAGAAAATGTGTCAACCCATGGTGACGCGTGAGTTAATTTTCTCTTTTAATTTGAGTTATTGTAACCTTTATTGTCGGCGTGGACAATTTGAAGGCGAATAATAATAGTTAAATCGAGAGAGTGAATAATTAATTAAAAAGAGGCTACCGAATTACATTTTAAGTGAAGAATAGTGAACGCTTCCTTTTTATTTGAAAAAAAGATATATATAATTATCGATTGACAGGAGTCATATTATTAAAGTGAAAAATAGTTAACACTTTCTTTGTCTTGAAAAAAAAACGATTTACAGGAGTCATATTTTAGGGTGAAGAATAGTTAAAGTTTTATTAAACTGCCGGTTGGCACAAACCGTATTTTAAAGTAAATAATATTAAACTACAAAATAGTTCTAGTTGTGTTTTAAAGAAGGTCTTTGTAGTTACAATTTTTAGGCTCGAGTAATGATTAAAAATATAAGGAGGTTGAATTTGACGTGTAAAGTCTGAAGAAAAGCCTTGGAATATGTAATTGATCTGTCCGAAATGCGGCCAGACTAGCCATGAATCTAAATGGTGCACTAACACGTCAGATCGCGGACTGGGGTTTAAAAAGTAGGATAACATGTTTCCTCCTGATCCCTCAAATCGCAAGGCTTTGAGAATCGAAACAGCTCCCATCCATGGATTGGAGAGGGGCGATTGGGTGAAAGAGCAGGGAGCGAGAATCAGAAAAACTGCCGACTCTGTAACTTGTAATAATTGTAAGCATTTAAAATGACTTGGAGGAAAAAAACTGTTGTGTTTTGATGTTATTTTGTTCTTAACGATAACTTTGAAGTTTTTAAACTGATTGATTCTGCTTTGAAAAATAGATGTTGTTGTAGTGTTTTAGTGTTGTTTTGTTCTCAACGACAAATGGAAAGCATTTAAACTGACGAATCAAAGGTCAATAAGTTCGATAATTGTTTTCGAAAAGAAAAGACGTGATAATGTAGAAAGTTATATTTTGGAAAATGAAACCGAATCGAGTTTGGAGATATTTAAACTAAGAAATGTAAATATTTTTTAAACTTAAAACTAAAAAGTTGGGAAAAGAGAAGGTACATAAGGATGTAGAGAGGTATATAATTTACACCGATCCTAAGAAAAAAGAAACCGCCGGTACTGACGTTGTTCTGAGTTTTTATAATTCATCCAGGTAGAGATATGACGTTCTTAATTTTTTTAGATGTTTTTTGTAATCAAGCACTCCGCTGGAGTTGTAATTAATAACGTAGATGTGCTCAGCATTTGTTTGGATTTGAAACCGCCAGTACTGATGGTAATTAAATTTTATATGAAATATGAATTTAACAACAGAAAGAAGAAAAATTTTTACGGTTTTGCGTTTAAAACTAAAACAAAACAGCTAGACAAAAATAGAAGGCAGAAAAAACAGCTCGCATGCAGGTCGGACCCTCAGTTGACCATCAAATCGGGGCAACTTGCAGGTTGTCATGGATTCACAACAGGGTAATCAAGCGTTGCCCGGATTGCGACTATTTGGTTTTTAGCAAATTCGATTATGTTTGAACTCTGTTTTTCTGAATTTTAAATGAATTTTTAAAGTAAAATGATTGACGGAATATAGATCTACACGCTAGCGACAAGCAAATGATCGGAACGGTGGTCGACGGTTGGAGGTCTTGAGTTAGGTTGTCTACGCTCGTCAACCGGGGGGGGTGGTGGGGCAACAGGCCCCACCCGGGTTGCATCTCTAGCATAAGCGATAGGAAGGGGGCGTACCTTCCTGGGTGTCTCCACCAGCGATCAGTCTAGGTTTCTCCAGTAAGCGTGCATTAAATGGGCAATTAAAATAAACAAACAATGCTAGTTCTAGAAGTAAATTTAGAGTCTTTAATTATCATTCTTGATTTTTAGAGATTAAGCTGCGAGTATAATGGGAATACATATATTCGGCTGTGGAAACTGATCGACATTGCGAGGCAAGAATCGATATGTCCCATGCGGTTGGACGGAAGTTTATTAAAACGCATGGGTGGAGGGATCTTATTGTGGATTATTGCGATATGAAACATTGAGAAAGTGAGTTGCCCGATTACAAATCGTGTAGGAAGAAGTTCGAAATGTCTCCGGTAAAGTAGAGACGGAAATATTTACAGAAGAAGTATTGTTGCAGAAACACTTTGACGAGTTACATGCGTTGATTCGCCTAACGCCGACTGAATATATAAGGGTGTGGTTGAACGCCCTAGAGTTAGGACACTTAGGTCCCAAGTGTCATAAACCTCGAACAGTTGCGAGAAACGCTAGAAAAGATGCGACTAATATCACCTGGTCGTTTAAAGACTGCCTTTGGGTCCGGGGAAAGGAACTCTGGAGGTGCACTAAAGCCTTCGAAGGTAGTACCCCTACAGAACAATAGTAAACCACTATTGGCTGTGTCACCACCCTTCTGGACACACCCAAGCGAGGTTGAACGAAAGTTACTGGGCACAGCTAGAATCTATAGCCCTCAACATGGCTAGGGATAGGTTATACCCGTAAGCCGATAAATAATTAAGAGATGCAAGACCGGTGGTCTGGAGACGTGTCGATCAAAGACTCGCATTGCAAAAAATGCGAAAGTAAAGAAAATGGATCGAGTAAATTTGAGAGAAATGCAGACCAAGTTAAAAGGTAGGGATGTTAATGGGGCAAGGGTTTTCTCCCAGGGGGTAGCAGCGGCATGAAATTTGATAAGCATGATAATGGTTCTGATTGCGATGTTGGTAGCGGCAATGTCGTGTGTGAGAAAAAGAATGAAAGGGCTTGACAGGAAGAAACGCTTCAAGTGTATCTGCACCGATGGCGAAAGTGGCCCTCGTCAAAACTCACCTGACGCCGAGATAATCCCAACCAGGAAAGATACAGACTTTGATGCCATCAAAGTGGAAGAAAGCACCCTGAACACCAAGATCCAGGAAATGAACAAATGAAATAAATAAAATTAACTTTGATTTTTTTTTAATGACTTCTTTGAAGGGAATGAGCCGGGAGACTGCATTATATGAACTTTGACTCTAGATAAAACCATGTGCTAAGGGGAAATAATTGAAAAAATAAAATTATGACGAGCGAATGATTGCATGTTTTTTTTTTTGGCTGAAAAATGAACTGGAAGAACTGTATTGAAAAAGATCTTTGGCCACAGAAAAGATAATGATTTAAGGGGAAGTAATTGACAAAAAAAGGAAATTATATTAGTAGACTGGTTGCATATTTTTTGTTTGTTTGTTTGTTTTAATAATTGTGCTGTAAGAAAATATTTGACGAATCAATATTAAACTAAACGTTTAATCTTAGATCAGATAAGACAATGATCAAAGGGTAGATAATGCGCAAAAAAATAAGTAAAAGACGAGTAATCGCCCTTGATTAGAACTGAACTTTTGTTTTAATAGTGAACTAGACAAGGATGCATATATAACACTTTCTTGCATTTGACACATAAGAACTTTCGCATGATTAGTGCATGTTGCATAAACTTTCATATTTTACAGGTTGATTGATAGTCGAAGAATTACAGTGTACAAACTTGTTGACGTTGTTAAGCGATGAAGTGTCGCTGGACGTTGTCTGTCAGCGACTAAACAGCCACGAGATTGACTAAGGGTGTATCAGTGACGAGTGAGAAACGTATGACTCAACCATTTCCTTTGGGAGCTGGGTGAGATAAGAGGCCGAATATAACTCAACTACCTGGAAATTGCATCAATAACGGTTAAAATAGAGCTGAATTAGAGCTTTGTTATGTGAGCAATCCCGAGCGGTACCTTAGCTGTTTCAATTTTTTGTTTAGTGGCTCAAACCAAAATAGGGATACTTCAACTGAGCGAATTTGAGATTTATGGTTAATAGTTTGATACTAATAATGTTTCGATAACTTAAGCGTGTAATTCGAGAGATGGTTGTGAGTTATGATATTGAGTTTTTGTCAACGTGAATGTGAACTCGACGTCAAGGTTTCAGATATGTGAGAAACTTATGATGGAAAATTACTTAATTATTATGCATTAGTGATTTTACCAAATTGACCAATCCGGGCTAATTCAATTTTGATGCTAAGAAGGTTGATTGGCTGAATGAAACCCAAGACCTCGTCAAACTCACCCCGTTATTTTAATATAAGAAGGTGTGCGGACCGTGTTTTTGGCAGTTGGGCCTGAGTTGCAGTTGAATTAAGTTGAGAACAGTGTTGTAAGAAGTTTAATTTGAACTGCCACTCAACCTAAATTATATCTCCGCTCACGAACCGAAAGGGAGAGAGAAAGGAAAGAAAAAAGGGGACAATAGTGTGTCGCAGAAGTTTTTTTTCTAAGCGAACTGTTCACGCGACTGTAATCTGTGTGCTGTTAAAAAAAGGGGAAATTACATGTATATTCTTTTTTCGTTTAACTTTACTGTAAAATAGCAAATATTGAGTTGAGTAAATAATTAATCTTTATAAAAACAAGAATTTACTACTAGTTGATTTCTTTCAGAAGACAGCAAGCAGAAAAAGGGCTGCAAATCTTACCCTGACCCAGACTGAGGCCCGTTGTACTATATTTCCTTGGAGAGTTTGCGTTGTTTTTTGTCTCCTATTTTTATTATTTTTGTTATTTTGTTCTTTAACCTACGACCACTAATAAAGCAAGAAATACCAGGAATCGCGCACCAACCCAGTCATCGTATAGTTGATCAAGGCGATGCTACTGAACTTTTGCAGTGTTTCCGAAATCGGAACCATCTACAATTACACTTTCGTACGGGTAAACATTAAGGAGTCTTCCTCGTTTTACAGTGAATTAATAATTCCCCTTTTGTTTGGAAATCAAAACATTTGTATTTGTCATTCACGCCTGATCGGTACGTCCATTCTATTACACAACTTACACATGCATATACACCTGTCTGATATCTACTAGTGGATGTATCTAATGTAATAAGGACCAGTGGGTATTATAGCAATGAGTGGACGTATCACATGATTTAAGGGTTGGATCTCTCGGAACTAGTTACATCAAAGAGACACGGGGTTCCATTTAAGCAACAGCATGAAAGAGACCTAGTCAAACGCTTAAGATATTTCTATAGCTCTGGAACCGCCTGGCTCATTCGGTGCAAGGTATATGTGTTGAACATTACTTTATATGATAATATTTTCTAACAATTGATAGAAGTAATGGTATATTTTCGATTTCAGACCGACCACTACCAATTCCAGATGAATAATAGAAATGCAATATTAATTTAATGGAACTAATGATATAGTTTCATTCTCAGACAGTTAGATATCAGATTTCTATTAGTAATAAATATAAAAATGTAATTTATTTTATCAATAGATTGGCACTTGTAAACACTCTCATTCTAGATTTTCTACTCGGGAATTTGTCGTTTGTAGCATTTGGAAAATGTCGAGGATTCTGCAGGAAATTCTGAGATCAAATTACATTGAGGTTAATAGACAATTAATAGTGAGTAGTGTTTTTTTTTTGTTATATAAGTTAATTTTCGAATTTTATATAGGATAAGTACACAAAAATGTAGATGAAAACAATAAAAATTATATAGGTTACTAGATTATAACCACTCTGAGTTGTGTCGGCAAAAAATCTGCTTATACCCAATGTAGATTTTCTGTCGCTTTCGAACTACTGCGCCATTTCAAGGAAAATACACCATTCAATATTTGCACCAGAGTAAATATCAACGATGAATGTATTTTTTTTTAAGTTTGAAATTGTGTTTTCAAACAAGAATGATTTCCCGCAGAACAGATGTCTACATTTTCTCTTATTACCAAAAAGGTCAAAGAAAATTTAATTGGTTAAAAGAAATATATTTATATAATATTTTATTATGTTATGTTATTTTCTTTAAATTTATTTACAAGATATTGTGTTTTAAAAACTTAGCAATTAGCATCAGACGAGCTTACTGAATTCGCTAGTAATGTGCAGTTTGTTCATCCTCTTTTTTCTAAAGAAAAAAGAGATATGTGTTTATCTTTGAGTAGACATAGAAACACTAAAAAATGTTAATGATATATAGAGAGTTTGTTCATTTTCTTTTTTTTCTTAGAAATTATATATTTTTTTTTAAATTAATTTATATTTTTTATGGAATGTCCCGACAAATTTACAATTCATTTCTGGAAACATGTTTTAATTTTCGCAGAAAATAGCATGTTTAACTGCGAATACCGTTATACAAGAAACGTTTCATGAGTAATGTCTCCTATTTTTTTATTTCGCCCGAATGAACCAAAGGCGATTGCAAATTACATTGTTATGATGACTAAGCATATGCATTCATGACTTGAAAGATTTCTGTCTCTGTATTGCGGATATTAACGATGTGAGACTCTAAGAGAGCAATCCCCATCGTGGAGATGAGTCAGAAGCAAATGCATTGTTGAAATCCTCCATGCAGAAAAATTAAAGCGATCAACATTAACCGGCGCCTGTTGAATTTTTACAAAGCCAATGCACTTGATTCCAGTACAGTAAGAAAATAGGTTTGTCTATTTCACAATGACATGCAACGTGAACTCTATTTTTTTATGGCCTAATCATCCTTCGTTGCTGGCTGGTTAGAGGGGATGGAGAAGTGTAGGTTAGCCTCACTTAGTGCTAAGATATCCGGGGTGTTTATTAGGGAAAATGCTTCTGACGAACTGCAAGCACTTGTACCCCCTTGGCGTAAATACCCCCGACAAACCCGACAAGCAGCTAAATCCCACCTCTTCACAGTAGAGATCCCTAGATGTAAAAGAGCCTTCTACTCCAGTAGTTTCTTAACCAAAACAGCTAGACTTTGGAATTCCCTTCCGGGTCCCTGCTTCCCCAACTGTACTGACATGCAGAAGTTCAAGTGTAACGTGGACCGACATTTTGCTGCCCAACTCCCTACATAGTACCCCTGTAGGTTATGTCCCTGATAGTAGCCCCCTACATCAAAATGGCAACGTGCCTTTTTTAGGGAGGAGGGTGAAAATGTAAAAAAAAAAAGTTTAAAAGACCATTGAAAATAATGGTGACTATGTAGAAAACTAAATTTTGGAGTACAAAAAGCTGCTCGTTGTAATGATACTACTCCCGTCTTCGTAATTGTTCAACGTTTTATTTTTTTAATTAAAAAATAGGAGGCCTTACCTTTGGAACGATTATCATAAGTTATCAGAAAAACGTTCTGAAAAGGGGGCAGGAGATGGGCGGGCGGGTTTACTAAAGAGACTTGAACATAAAATTATCAAATGATGATAGGTTCAGAAAAGGTTAAGATTATCGTTTTCTCGCAAGAGATAACAATTTGTCGAGTGGTGATGTCGAATGTTACGTAGTTTTCTTAACAGTCTCTTTTTATGTCACCTCATTTTGAAAATGTAATTCTTCAAATACTAATTGTTCCCCATTATGGCTTGCTAAGTAGCATTTGCTTCTTGAGGTGCTATTTGTAACCGTTGATTTAAAAGAATAAGTGATTTTCTCAGAAGTAGTGGTCTGAAGAGGATACGACGGTGACAAACGATCTCGGTGTGCCAAGTTTAAACTTGATCGTTTTCCACACTGACATCAAACTGTGCACTTATTGTATCTATAGATATACTACAGTCCTTATCCATGAATTCTTTATTTGCTCAATCTTTATGAACGTTATAACTCTCCACGTGGTCCCCTCTATAAGTGCTTCGTTCTGAAAAAAAGTGGGCCAATCGAATTATCTGTAAAAAGTTGAATACGGAATGTTACATCAAGTCCATTTTTTAAAATTTTTTTTACATGGGGGTCACCACTTATCAAGGCCCGAAGGCCACTCAGGGATAAGGGTTATTGCGTGCACAGCAATCAATGAGACAGTATTGTAGTAATCATCAGTATTGGGGGCTTTGATAGAGTGTCTTACTTAAGGGGGCGGTTTGTTAGGAGTTTGTTTATGTTGGACTTGAAGACGTCCAAGTCCCTGGGAACATATACGGTAAAGAAAACTTGAAATAAACCATACACCATCCAGTATGCAATTTCATACAATTACGTGTCTGGAAAACGGGGCTATTAAACCTGACATAGTGATATTAGACAAGGAGAAAGAAACAACCTTAGTATATGTTAGTGTCTCAATGCCGTCTGGTTAAAACAGAGCTGAGATCGAAAAGACAACAAAATACCAAGGTCTTATGTACGACAAGAAAGAAACTGGAATCTTAGGAAGATAACCAATGATTCCAGTAATTATAAGAGCAAGCGAACTTATAGGAAAGAACTTAAAAAAACTATCTGACAAATAACTCCAGTGAATAAAGTGAAGGAGCGACAAAAACAATAGCACTTAAAGGGACGGTAAGACTCTTAAAAAGATCTCTCGGTTGGAATGTATGCGATAGCTGATGAATGCCTGCCATCTGGTAGGATGGTCTATCTCCAGCCAGAAAAAATTAAAAAAGAAAATTAAAAACAAAGATACTACAGTGTAACCCAGATATAAGAGACTATAATGTAATGAAATCGGATATAAGAGAGATCCTTTTCTGGTCCTAAATTATAGCCTGTTTTGGTGTATAGTGTAACCCGGATATAAGAACACAGGTTATAAGGGTAACCCGGATAGAAGGAACTGGAAGGATTTGTTTCAGAAATATGTTAATGTACAGTGTAACCCGGATAGAAGAACATCTGATATGGGTGTAACCCGGATGTAAGAGAGCTGTGGGGATCGGAGACAGGTATCTTATATCCGGGTTACATTGTATTTGTTTTAGAAATATAAAGCGTTAGTGGTAGCAGTAGTTGTATCACTAAAGGTCGTGGAAGTTGTAGTAATAATAACAGTATTATTTGTCATAGTAGCAGTGACCACGTTAGTAGAAGCAGTAGTAGTGATAATAGTAGATGTAGTAATTGTAGTAGTTGTTGTTGTAATAATAGGGTTAACAGTGCTAGTAGTGGCAGTAGTTGTAGTGATAGTACTGGTGTTTTTTAATGGTAATGTTAGTATTAATAGTAGTAAAAGTAGCAGTGGTACTAGTTTTGGTGGTGGTGGTGGTGGTAGTAGTAGTAGTAGTAGTCGTCGTAGTAGTAGTAGTAGTAGTAGTAGTAGTAGTAGTAGTAGTAGGTGAAACGATTAAAGAAAAAAAAACTACAGATTCATTTTAAAACTTTTTATTGAAAAAAATCAATCCAGGCAACTTGATTATGTAGTAGAGCTGACATATATTTAATGTAGCCGACTTCAGCCTCAATCACCGCCTCGATACGGATGCGGAACTGGGAGCATGCCTTTTCAAAAAGCGGCGGCGAGAGCTCGGCGAATACTTGGCGGATAGTAGCGATCATGCTGGTTTTGGTGTGGTGGGAGGTCATGTTGGTGATGTTCTCAACGTATTACTAAAAAAAGTGTTCCAGCGGGTTCAGGTCGGAGGAGAAGGGAGCAGTGAGAAAAGGGCAGAAAGTCGTAACATCCAATCTGAAGCCAAGCCTGGTTATCTTTGGACTTGTGGGGCGGCTCCGAGTCCTGTTGTCATATCTAGGGTTGGCCAGCGACCACCTGATCACACCAGAGGATCAGCACAGTCTTCAGCACATTCAGTTACACTTTAGTTTTGACTTTCAGACTGACTTCGAAGATGTGAGGTGGCATAATGTAGCTCTCACTTCAAACAACACCAAACGCCATAACCGTAGCCAGAAACTTTGTTGAGCTATGCCCTCAAGCGTCAAACAGTTTGGATTTGCATTATTAGGGTGCTGGCAATGGTCCTGTTGTCAGCGTTTGGATCAGTAGAGAGCATGAATTGTACAGTGGCGCAACTACGATCGCGCTCGTTGTTAAACATTGTGTCACTTTTAGATAGAAGGCTCCTATCGTTCCTGGAATTTAAATATAACTGGCTAACTAGTAGGTGGTCTGAAACAAAAAATAAAAACTGTTTTCATTAAACGGAAATGTAATCATATCGTCTTTTCTAGGTCAACAATTTTATCGTTCCACCTAGTACTTTTAGTAATAATGGTAGTGGTAGTCATTGTAGTAGTAGTAGTAGTAGTAGTAGTAGTAGTAGTAGTAGTAGTAGTAGTAGTAGTAGTATATCTAGTTTGTAATTTTCGGGTATTTCGCGTGTCGGGTTGTAACAATTGCCTCCTACGTCCGTTTCTTATCATTGCTTGAAATAGAGATGTGATCGCGAAATTATCCCCATGTGGAATGAGTAATTAGGATGAAATTGACATTTTGCTACCAGAATAACACAAGTTAATTGCAGTAGAGTCTGAATAAGGTGCGGGCAAGATTCGGCTTGCCTTAAATGTCTGTATTGTCCTAACATCAGATTATCCAATGAGATTACCCATTCTGCCTTTACTTTGAAATGTACTTAACAGATTTAATTATGTTATTGTGATATAAAAACCAGAGGACAAAAGTGTAAAACAAAAACGTGTACATGTACATGTAGTTTGTCGTGTGTGATTTGCTGTGATCGTCTCTAAGATGTTGAATGTCTATAACATATATGACAAGATATATAACGATTGATCAATGCCTCCGTTCAATTTCAAGAGACAATGGACACCCCTGTAAGGGTAGTTACGCGTTTAATTGTGAGGCAAGAGTTTTGCAATCCCCAACCACACCTCTCCTGAATCAGCACTGCTTGAATCTAGTCGCAAGAAGAGGCGCAAGACTGACTGGAAACAATGCGCATATGGAGAGTACACACAGCACCTGGAATTTCCAAATGGGCACCTATTTAGCATTAACCAAGTCTCAACATTGCTTAACTTCAGTAATCTGACGGGAACTGGTGTGTTAACGTAGTTATGACGTATCTAGATATATAACAGACGATCAATAAAAGGAACGGAACAAAGTTTTGTGGGGTTTTACATGGAGCAATAGGGAAAACAGACCTTGTCCGTCTTGGTCTTGTTTTGGCGGTCTTCGAAAAGCTATAAGTAAACTCACCCCAAATAACAAGGAACTTATTCCAGGTGTTTTCCCATTGGAAAGTTGCACGGTATCTAAATATCCACATCTTATCTACATCGCCCCCACAGTTTCTTCGGGCGTTTCGAGCTATTATCGACCGATTGTAAGCTCGTCCCCTTTCAACTCTAAAATCTTACGTGTACAAAAACATATTTCTTCTATTGACGTAATCAACGCGCATTAATCATGGCCGTCTCCTGATGTCTGTCAAGTATTTTTGCTTATCTATATACTTATCAATACTAGAATTCTTGACTTGTTTCTTAATTCCACTCTATCAAATTAACATTCCTGTTACATTTCTAACATACATATATTATATTAAAAATACTTTTTTCGTCTAGATATGTTTTATTTTACAAACATCAACAACTATAAGCAATAATAAATGTCCAGGTTACTTAGCGTTTTTCAGACCAACAGTGTAACATCCAGCCTGTCGTAATTTTTGTTCTGAACATGCTTGTTTAATTTTAATAGAAAAGACGGACAGATATGATTGCTGATAACGACAATAGAATGGGTACACTTTTCGCTGGCATCTAATATTCCTTCAGATTGCCAACTTTTCCTTTTCAAAAGAATTCGCATAATAGCTGGAATATCGAGAAGAATAACATCAGACATGATAAAGAGTTGCACCGCCATTGATTTCGAAGCGGAAATATCGACACAGCTGGAATGTTTAAGTACTTGCATATCTGCAATGCTAATGTGACTCAAAATGTTTATGCAAAATACGCTAGAAGCAATTCCAGGAACACCTGGCTTGAATCCAAAATAACAATTTGAGACTAATAAACACCTGCGTAAAGAAGATTACGCAATGCCTGGTTTACACCATTATCTAAAACTACTAAACTCCATGAAAAATCCACGGTTTTAAGCTTTCCATTATATTTTGTTGTAATTCTTTATTTATACGCCCGGCGCGAACGCCGACCCCATGATATTATACTGCCACCTTTCTTCAAACTGAAATATACTTATTTAAGTAGTCTGGGTTATGTAACTTAGGAATACACCTTATTTGTGTCTTATTACTTAATATTTTTAAAAGTTTGCCACGTATCTCCAGTCTATGGAGGCCCGGAACGGACGCATACCCCACGCTATTATTGTAGCATATTTGGACAAAACGAATAACACACATTGTTCCTAGCTGGAAAGCTAATAAAATTAAAGTTGTATAGTCGATGTAACAGCAATATAATATTAAATTTTAAATTAATATTTTTGTATTGCGCATCCAGGGATCGGGTAATCCCCTCTTTAAAAAATAAAGGATGAAGGTGTTAACTAATGTACGCATATAAAATTAATTTAGCGTATTATTATTATTATGATTAGGAGAGAGAATCTTTGAAAGAAACTCTCGTCATGAACGTGCGTCAAAAGCAGAAATGCGCCCTTGAATGTATAGAAAACGTGCATTAAGAATAGTGGTGACTATGTAGAAAATAAATTCTGGAGCACAAAAGGTCGTCGCTAGTTTTAATAGTACCACTTCCATCTTTGTAGCTCTTAAACTTTTTGAGTTTATAAATGAGAGGTCTTAGTTTTGGAACAATCCTCGTATCTAAAACTTTAAAGAATTACACAGAATGAGAAATTTTAGTCTGTAAAGATAAGCCATTATCTATAAACCCTCAGGTATTTAAACGTTCAGGCCACGGATCGTCGAAAAATAGCTCTTCGCACACTCTAGCTCATTAAATCGATGACATGAAAATTCTGTCAGCCTATCTACGATTCGCAGTTAATCCCCATATCTTTCTTAATGACTGAATTCTTATGTTTCTGCCATCATTAAATATGGTGACCACTTGGCTGATGTCAGTAACTGCGAAAGAAAACAAACCAGATAACTAAGAAGATAAAAAGATAGCATACAGGAACAGAAACACATACTACACTTTGATCTTAGATAGAAAGTTAAGAGAATTTTCTTAACTTTCTACCTAAGATCAAAGTGTAGTATTTGTTTCTGTTTATGTATGCTAGCTCTTCAACGTTTTGAGTTTATAAATGGGAGGTTTTAGTTTTGGAACAATCCTCGTATCTAAAACTTTAAAGAATTATACAGAATGAGAAACTATAGCCTGTAAAGATAACCCATTATCTATAACCCCTCCGGTATTTAAACGTCGTTCAGGTCACGGATATTCGAAAAAATCGATGTAATTGCTCAACAGTGATGTAAGATAAAAGCTATACATTATTACGACAGCGTTTGTGTTATTTTGTGCGTCACGCTTACATCTTTGTTTTTCTTCTGATTGACTGTCGTTTAATTGTTGTGAGCTTCCATTTCATGTAATAAATAATTATACCAATAATTCTTCCTAAGTTTTGGTTTCGATTTCGATCATAGCTGATGGCACTCAAGTCATCTATTTTTTTAATAATTTTATCAAAGAATTCTTCATAAGTTTTGATTTCGGTTTCGATTATAGCTAAAAGAACTCAAGTATTCTATTTTTTAATAAATAATTTTATCAAATAATTTTTCATAATTTTTTTTAATCCACTTTCGACTATAGCTGAAGGAACTCAGGTTATATAGTCTTCATAAGTTTTGGTTTCGGTTTCGATTTAAGCTGATGCACCCAAATCATAGGAATATATTTTTTTATTGTTGAAATCACAACTTTATAATATATAAAAATCGATAGAAAATTGTCTCTGTAATAATATATGCGAAATCTGTATAAATTTTAAAAAATCATATTTAAGCGTATTTTATGATCGAGCTATTCCTGCGTCCCTTAGATAAATACTTTTGCAGTTTTAACAAAAGAGCTACAGTAATAGCAGGCCGTATCTATTTCGCTGAACACCAATACAATGCCAACATCAATATATTACATATGAAGTCCGCTGTTTTAAATTTATAGTTTTGTATTGCGTCTCCAGCGGTCGAGTGATCCTGTCTTTAAAAAAAAACGATGCAAGTTGTTAACTAACGTACGAATATGAGATTACCTTAAAGTATTATAACGAATTAAAGGCCTGCCATGGACGTGCATCTGCTGCAGAGATGCGTCATTGAAATGACAGAAAACGTGTTGGAGAACTATAGCAGAGTGATAAGTGACGCTGTGCTAAAATAGGAATAAGAAAACAACAAATCCTGTAAGTACTCTCTTCTTTTCCTTTTTTTTTTTTGTTCAATAAGTTTGTACCATCTTGCAGAATTTAAAAATGATGCATAAGGCCGTATAACGACATTTAAAAGGCTGAGAAAGAAAGAACATGAAGAGCGATAAAAGAGTAAAAATAAAGAAATAGAGAAGAAAGAAAGACAGAGTAAAAGAATGAGAGAGAATAGAAAAAGGGGACAATAAAGGGAAGGGCGGACAAGAAAGAGATAAAGAAAAGGAATAAGAAGAGACAAAAATAGAAAATAATACACATAGAAATCATGCTGGAATAAAAATGTATAAAGTTCGTTTTCAGTCTTAAAAATAATTTCTGAAACTGTGCGTTTTGTACATATTTACTAAATTGTGAACAAACAGAAAATCAGACAGTAATACGACTTTATTCCTATATATATATATATATATATATATATATATATATATATATATATATATTATAAGGTAAAATTAAAAGCCAAGAACAATGCGAGATTTTTTTTTTTATATAGAGTAAAATTAAATGCAAACAAAAGAAATAAAGTTCTTTTTTTTTGTTGTTTGTTTTTTCTTTTTTACACAAATTTTAACTCTAAACAACAGTAATTTTTTTTTTCTGTTGTATTCAATGGTGATATAAATCTCAATATATTTCAGACTTATTAGTCCATTTTCAAGAGAAGACAGCGGCAGACGTTTTGTTCTATATTTCGCGGTATCACGTGGCAAACTCTGCGGCTACTTTTCCAATTTTGAACACTCTTCCGCTGTCTTCTCTTGAAAATGGACTAATAAGTCTGAAATATATTGAGATTTATATCACCATTGAATACAACAGAAAAAAAAAATTACTGTTGTTTAGAGTTAAAATTTGTGTAAAAAAGAAAAAACAAACAACAAAAAAAAAGAACTTTATTTCTTTTGTTTGCATTTAATTTTACTCTATATAAAAAAAAAAAAATCTCGCATTGTTCTTGGCTTTTAATTTTACCTTATAATTTTCTTCAACAATGCTTCAAGCAAACTACAACCTACTTATATATATATATATATATATAAATATATATATATATATATATAAATATATATATATTTATATATATATATATATATATATATATATATATATATATATATATATATATATATATATAAAAGCCAAAGGAGATGCTGTGTTTAACTAATATCAGTTTTGGCAAACTTCAATCTAATATGAATACCAGTAACCAAATTTTAGAGGAGAAAATATTAGCAAATAATTATAGTTTTACCGTTGTTAAACAAATGAAAATTGCTCCAGGAAAATGCCTGATTCGGATCATTACATTGTGATGTGAATTACCCAAAATACAGTTTGGATCATTTTACAACACTGGTTTCAAAGACACTCACTTCGGATTTTACCATGCAATTTGGATGTTAACTTTTATATCTTTTTCTTTAACTTCCCTTACTCTATGACTTTTAATTATTTAATCAATTTTTAATTGTATTTTCTATGTCTCACTGACTTTAGCAAATAAGGTGTAAACCATTATAACTATTTGCTCATATTTTCTCCTCTGAAGAGATTGTAGACATCGAAATCCTATAGGATAAAGAGTTATAATATTTCAAATGTATTCTTTGTCTTACATAGAATAATAAAAATCTTTTGATCTGAAACTCAAACACTTCACGTCATAAATTTTTAAATTCATTGAATGACTAAAATTTGGTTTATTTGCTCTATCTTGTATATTGAGCAATTTTTATTTAGTTGAGATCGTACTTATAGAATATTACTGCCAGTAATATCTTGTAAATCTTATAATCACAGGTTTCTATACCGGCTGATTGTTGGATAATTTCAATCTGAAGAATATATATATATATATATATATATATATATATTAATCCAAACCAAAAAAGCTCATACACACACAATAGAGAGTAGAACTTATTATAAGAGAAAAGAAATTAAAATTGTAAGTTGAAATTTACAATCAAAATTATTGTTCGACTGAATACTCCACTTATTCCGCGGAGTTTCAAATAATGCTATTCTTTCTATTCTTCTCATCAGAGGACGAAAAAAATCTGCAACTTATATTTGCAGCAACACTAGAATTTGCAAGTTAGGACATTAAATGAGACCGCAATTAATTATACTCATAAATTGCAAAGATGTGCGTGTCCTTTAAAAACAGCGAGTGCAAAAATGTAGGAAAATAATAAAAACAATTCGGGTATAATTTCTTTTCTCATATATATATATATATATATATATATATATATATATATATATATATATATATATATATAAAAATTTTGGTGATTCAATAAAATTTAAAAATTTATAACGCGAAATGGTTAAATTTCAAACCAGAAGATTTTTATTATTCTATGTAAGACAAAGAATACATTTGAAATATTATAACTCCTTATTCTATAGGATTTCGATGTCTACCATCTCTTCAGAGGAGAAAATATTAGCAAATAATTATAATGGTTTACACTTTATTTGCTAAAATCAGAGAGACATGGTAAATCACCATTAAAAGTGTTTTCAAGCATTTAAATATCATAGAGTAAGGGAAGTTAATGAAAAGGATATAAAAATTCACATCCAAATTGCATGGTAAAATCCGAAGTGAATGTCTTTGATAGCAGTGTGGTAAAGTGATCCAATCTGTATTTTGAGTAATTCACATCACAATGTAATAGTCCGAAGTAGGCATTTTCCTGGAGAAATTTTCTTTGTTTGTATAATGAGTCCGGTAAAAAAAATTTTATATAGATACGGTGGATCTGTTTATTAACAAACATATAATTTGATATATTTAATATTTTTATAATTATAAAACATCAGCTTAAAATTCCACTCCAAAATAACTTCAAATTATTAATAAAATAAAATAAAACCGCTTTCAGTAGACAGGCTACGCACATTAAGAGAAAATGAGCTGATATGAAAAAACAATAAATATATATATATGTATATATATATGTGTGTGTGTGTGTGTGTGTGTATATATATATATATATATATATATATATTATACCGACATACACTGGTGTTTCATACTTTAGCAATCATCAGTACAGAAAGTGACAATTCCATCTGGTTTGTAGATTAAATCTAGTTACAAAGTAACTTTTGAATACATTTACTAAGCCGTTACCTCTGGGTCACGAATAATTGCAACAAGATTTTTTTTTAAATTTAACAGCCATAAATGTCAAACGCGATCACAGCAATAAACAGTCGAGAAGGTTCTAACGCCAATAATCGTGAACATTGCATAACAATAGTTGACTGCTTTTTGAGGTTTTCCCCCAGACAGTGCTCACTTTCAATACTCTAACACTGGTTAATAATTATAAATAATCATTATTATTTTTATACCTACAAACAATAGTGTTTCATGCTTTCGCAATCATCATTGCAGGAATGGAAGATTTCAACTTTTCAGGAGATCCAACTCCAGCTACACAATCACCTTTTACTCCATTTGCTTTGGCGTTACCTCTGGGCCACTATGTTCGTATTATTTTTTTCAGTTTTCATAATCTTTTTTTTTAAACAATCATCATAGTTTCTATTTAGTTTCTGTTCTACTGATGTCTAAGGCAATTTCAAGCCTGTCTAATTCCTTTAATGCAGCCATCGATTTTGGGGGAAAATGGGGTAACCGCTCCTTCGAGACGCACATTATTTCGTAGCTTTGTTCGCTCGGCTCAATCAGATCGTCAGTACAATTTTTTCTTGCCAGACGCCATTGGGATTATCACAAGTCGGGGATTTGAAAGCAGAATGAACATACTGATTTGTGAAAGATCAATCAATTTCGCACTGCCGACAAACATCGCTGGGCAGCGCTTGCTTGAATTGACAATTATTACTTCCGATTTCACATACGTCTTGCAGTAATGCAACAAGACTAAGAATGGTCTCTACGGATACTTTAAAATAACGATGAATTAAAAGGAATCATTTGCTAAATAGAATTTTTTTTTACTAGTTGTGACATGTATCATGGGGGTGTTCTCACATTTTATATTTATATAATATATATATATACTAGCTAGCATTCCGGCGTTTCCCGGTCGTACAATACGCTTAAACATGATATTTTCATTTATGCAGATTGCGTATGATTATTCCAATATGTTACGAGGAATAATTGATATTTGGACGACGATGTATGTCTTTAAAAAGTCATTTCTGATTAATGCTTAGCTTGAAAATACGCAAAGGAACTAATGTTTATATATATATATATATATATATATATATATATATATATATATATATATATATATATATATGAAATTGGTATATTTAGTCAGCATATTTTCATTCAAGCAAATATTATTAAATGCAATGGAGACACTTAGCTTTATCATTTTTTTTAATCTTCGATTTTCCGTATGATCTTTTCTCTATCAAAATCAAAAATTTTAATAAAAGTTCCATATTGTTGCTGTCACGAGCGCTTTCGCTTCGTGGACGAATCATCATCAGGTTTTGAAGTAAAATCCGAAGGAGCAAAAATGAGAATTAAAAGTGAAAACTAAAATATACAGTAAACCGTGATAAGTTTAAATATATAGAATCGATGAAAAATCCATTAACAGTATGGGTCGATTAAAAAATTCAAGTATTAAAAGCAGCAGGTTCGTGGACATTGTAATAAACAACTATGGAATGTTTATTAATATTTTTTTTATTTCGGTACAAAAAAGATTAATCGCGATATGTCCAAGCAGGCGTCGAGATGGATCGTCGAGACGGATAAAAACGTCAGGTTCATTACCGTGGGATCCTGATTTCGAATCTCGCTGGATTCAGCCACTCAGATGAGTCATAGACGATGAAAAACCTGTCAGTGGATTATTACATTTTAAAAACATATATATATATATATATATATATATATATATATATATATATATATATATATATATATATATATATATATATATATATATGTATTAAGGGTTATTGACTGGTTGGACGGCCGCGTCCCTTGTCGAGACGAAGTGGGTTCATTTTACAGTCGGACTTCGGCGCGGTTTGCTTTATCTGTGTTGGTTAATAGAAATTCTTGTGTACGGGGCGTTTGCTCAGTTGGTAGAGTACTTGCCTCGCGTGCAAGAGGCTCGGGTTTCGAATCCTGAGCTCGGATGTGTCTAATATATATATATATATATATACACACATATATGCAACATCTATCATGCATTATGGAAATACTCTCATATATATATATATATATATATATATATGTATATCTTGTTTATTTATAATAAAATATATAAAATTAAATATAATAGAAACTGTATATATAATTATATAATATTCTTTATCACAAACCTTGCGAAAAGTGTATCCAATACCGGAGAAGATGTTGTACCCATGATATTAATTTACTTGCCCGTACGTTCAGTCTCAGAAAAAGTATCATCATTGCAAACATTAATTAATGAGAAAAGAGTTATCTCCCTTGCAGTCTTTAATTTCTCCAAATATTTTCAGAAACACATGTCTGTTAGTTTACTGTTTCGAATTGTCTGATTTTTTTATAATTTTATAAAAGTCATGTTGAGAGGAGACTGTTATTTTTTATTATAGTTTATTTTTTAAATTAAAAAAGTTAATCGATATCTCTTTTTCTTTTCATCATTTTTATAAAAAAAACAAAAAACAAAAAACAAAACAATGTGTTGTGTATTGAATCTTTATTGAACGATATATAATTTTAATCAATTCTTTTTAAAATTAAAAAAGTGTGCAAATTGATATTTCTTTTTCTTTTCATCATTTATATAAAAAACAAAAAACAATGTGTTGTGTATTGAATTCTTATTGAACAATATATAATTTTTAATCAATTCTTTTTAAAATTAAAAAAGTGTGCAAATTGATATTTCTTTTTCTTTTCATCATTTATATAAAAAAAAACAATTTGTTGTGTATTGAATTTTTATTGAACGATATGTAATTTTTAATCAATTCTTTTTAGCTTTTTACGGTTTAAAAAGAATTTGATAAAAATTGTTTTAAATTCATCGTCGTTTGTTTTATTTTTTTATTTATTTTATTATGTGTTTTTAAAATGTTCAACTACCGTGGAATTTCCACGGATCCTGCTAGTCTCTATAATGTTGACTGAACTAAAAAATGAAATGTTCAAGAAACTGTAAAATTTCTAAAAGTAGCTGTTATGGTTTGGGAGTGTTTTTCATATTCTGACGTCGGCGAATCAGTTTTAATAGATGCGAACATGGATGTCACCTATTAGTGAAGCATGCTAAGTTCCTCCTTGTTTAATTCCGTTAGAAATGTTGATACATTTGAACTCTCCGAGATATTGCAAATAGATTCCATAACTGTCGAAAGCTGGTGGACACATGTCGTTGCAAAGAAATAAAGGGTACACAAAACCTCAGCTCACTGCAGCAGTGTCGTCCGTCGGTACTTTCCGTAGACTCGTTTTCACGTCTGTCCCCATCTCCTCCAGTGGCCTGTTTTTATAAAAGACAGAGTCCTCTAAATTTGCATATTTGCATATGTGCGCGAGAGCACACGAGATTCTGCTGGACTGCATTGTTATATAAGGCCGCAGGCGCCATCTTGGGCCCTTTTCAGAATCATAACGCTGCATCGGCACAGCGCAGACCGAGGCCGTTTAAAACAAAAATTAATTTAATATTAAATGCACTTAACATAAAAAATTTTAAAAGGGG
>NC_136518.1:81748124-81785624 GCF_053919585.1 Euprymna scolopes | reverse complement strand
ATATATATATATATATATATATATATATATATATACATATTTCTTATCTGCTAGTTCCTCTATAACTCTATCTATCTATCTATATATATATATATATATATATATATATTTATCCATATTTCTTATCTGCTAGTTCCTCTATAACTCTATCTATCTATCTATCTATCCATCTATATATATATATCCATATTTCTTATCTGCTAGTTCCTCTATAACTCTATCTATCTATCTATCCATCTATATATATATATATATCCATATTTCTTATCTGCTAGTTCCTCTATAACTCTATCTATCTATATATATATATGTATATATATATGTATATATATATTTATATTTTGCCCTTATATATATATATTTATATTTTGCCCTTTTATATATATATATATATATATATATATATATATATATATATATATATATATATATATATATAGGTATGTGAATTCGTCCTGGTTGTCACTGTTAAACAATGTCAAACTCTTAAATGTTTACAGACTTTGTCTACTATATAGACTGTTGCATACTACTGTTCTTCTTCGCCAAAGAACATTTGTCTAACTTTCCATCAATGAAACATCTATTCGTTAGAAGCTCCCTCGTGTACAAGTATTTGTTATCCCCTCAAAATAACATATCGATATGTCCACGTTCTCGTTTCAGTCCAGCTAAAGCAAAACGTCGTTCATCGCAAAAGTTATATACGCCCTGTCTTTCGGTTTATATATACCAAAATTATTCATTGATAATTCGATACCCCGCTATACAACAGTACCTGTTCTGCTGCTACAAACACAACTCCTTTTATAATAATATGTATTCATAGTGATATGTGCTTTATTATGCGATTATATTTGTAAATGTAATTTAATCGCAAATAATTTTCAAACTTAAGCTTGACGCACCAACAAAAATGCTATTTAGAATGTTACAGCGACAGATAAAAGATAATGCTATTTAAACATAAGCTGACAGATCAATGAATTATTATTTCAAATATAAGGGGGACGAACCCACGAAAATGATATTTAAAACTGGCTTGTTGCATACAAATGAAAACGCTATTCAAACTCAAGCATATATATATATATATATATATATATATATATATATATATATATATATATCGTCATATTCATCCTTCGAAGTCGAGGATTACCATGGCATCAGTGAGTAAAAGTATTGTTTTTGTGCTTCCGGGGATGACTTGTAAGGCCGATCCGGACACGGAAGGCTCCCCAACAAGTTTGACAGTGGTGAGCAGGTGTTGTGGGGACAGTTTGTTGCTATGGTTTTGCCAGTTGCACGTTTCTGTACTGCTTTGAAGGTGCTTCTCTCTTCAGCTGTTTCAGCTCCTTTGTTGATGAGGTGACACCAGTGAGGTCTGTCTGATGCAAACGATTCCCAGGACTCGGTACTGATGTTGAAGTCTTTAAGGGAGACTTTGAGGTTGTCCTTAAAGTGTTTTCTTGGTGCTCCGACTGAACGCTTGCCTTGGCACAGCTCGCCATACAGGAGTTGTTTTGGGATTCTTTCATCAAGAGACGTGACCTGCCCATCTCAGTTGGGTCTTTCGAATGGTAGTAGTTATGCTGGGAAGATTAGCACTTTTCAGGATATTTGTATCAGGGACTTTGTCTTGCCATCTGATATGGAAGAGATTTCGGAGACATTTCAGGTGGAAGTGGTTTAACGTTTATACACATGCACACCCCCATACCTAAATCAGAACTGATGCATTAAAAACACACACACACACAACCACACACAGACACAGCACCATACCTATAGTATAACACATTAAACAATACCAACTTACCTCAAACCCTACAACACTAAAATATACCTAGAACAACAGTGTAGTATCTGTTCCAACACATCCTTCCTACCCTCAGTCAGTGGAGGAGAAACCCTTCATGACAGATAATGCTCATTCTTATACTTGTGCCTTTCCAGGTGTCCTCTCCCTTCTGGGGAGCGAGATCTTCCCCACACTAAAAAGCGATCCTGGATCTGGCCCTACCCACATGGGGAGGCAAACAAAAATCCCCTATGTATATTATAAATAAGCCTTTTTATTTAAACAAACATAATATTATGAATGCCCATCCAACTAAAATTAAAACGAAATCACAATAGAAATAAACTAAAATCTAAAAATCCAAAAAATCAAAATCACAATTAAATGAAAACATCTCTACCGATTACCCCTGTTTCAGAGAAACTGCCCCCTCACCACACACACACATTACAAACGAAATTGTATCACATACATATACATTCTACAAGCCAATACAAGGAAAAACACACGCACATACACACACACACACACAAACACACGCACACACACAAACACCCTCTCCTACGCACCCACTTGACCAAGTACCAACGCGACCCTCACTTCCACCCAATAATAATAAAACAAATAAAAATAAAAAAAATAAAAATAAATAAATAAGAAGTAGGAAAAGGAGAAGAGAGAGTGGACAGCAAAAGAACGCCTGGCCATAGTCTGACCCCAATCAGAAGGGTAGTAGTGGAACACACCCATGAAGATATTTGGTGTTATTTACAGACATTTCATCCGCTCAGGAAACATGTAACCAAAATGGACTGCGAAAATGCTTTTATACATTCTGAACACATTTTAAATATATTTGAAATATTTTACACTTTGAATAATTTCTGAAGAGGACGCTACACAGAACGTCTAAAACGCGTAAAAAACTATTTCAATGATTTCAAAACATTATTACAATGATATAAATATGATACCTTTTTATATGAAAAATCAAAACACGGAATAATTAAATAATGTTAAAAAAATACATAGCAATTGTTGGTTACCGTCCTTATATATATATATATATATATATATATATATATATATATATATATATATATATATATATATATATATATATATATATATATATCTTATGCGTAGATCATCGTATAACGATTTGATCACTGTCTGTCTGACGTAATGAACATTTAAAATTAAAAATGTTTAAAATTCAACGCTATTTCATACGGTTAATGGTAGCCGAATGGATACGGCCTCCGCTAATCGAGCCAGAGATGTCTCGTGTCGCGGGGTTCGAATCGTTCGACTGGTAGTAATCGTGACACCCTGCACTGAAGAATCCCGAAAGGATGAAACACTAGTGTCTGTAGGTATTTAATTATTATAGTAAAAAAATAATTATGACAGCCCCTTTAAGAAATTCGTTTCTTATCGTTGAGCACTTTCAGTTGTATTAAAAGTCGGTCAATTTAGCTCTTGTGCGTAGATCATCGTATAATGATTTGATCTGACGTAATGAACATTTAAAATTAAAAATGTTTAAAATTCAACGCTATTTCATACGGTTAATGGTAGCCGAATGGATACGGCCTCCGCTAATCGAGCCAGAGATGTCTCGTGTCGCGGGGTTCGAATCGTTCGACTGGTAGTAATCGTGACACCCTGCACTGAAGAATCCCGAAAGGATGAAACACTAGTGTCTGTAGGTATTTAATTATTATAGTAAAAAAATAGTTATATATATATATATATATATATATATATATATATATATATATATATATATATATATAGTATCTATTTATCTATTTACTTGCTTCCCCATGAGAGCAGAGTTAGACACAAGGTCGGTTTTTAATGTGAAAATTTCATCTCTCTGTTCCAGATATTAACGGTGTTAGATTCTAAGAAAGCAACCTGTGTCATGCACGTGCGTCAGAAGCAGAGATGCGTCATTGAACTCTTTCCTGCAGAAAAACATTAACCGGCGTCTTTTGAACGTTTACAAAACAGATGCAGTTTTTTTTTTCTACACAGTTCGGAGATCGGTTCGGCAATTTTGAAGTGACGACAGAGATGTGAGTGACAAAGCAGTCTCCGGGAATTGTGCATTGATGATTGGTGGGGATTAGTAGGGCTGTGACAACATCATATTCTTTTCCTTGTTTTAATTCTCACGTATATATCAATCGAGAGTCAAAACAATGAAAGGAATATGCTGTTGTCATAACCCTAGTGATTATCTAGAAAAAAAACCCACTAAAGTTGATTCGTTTTAATGATACCTCTCCCGTCCCCTATAGCTCTTTAACGTTTTTGTTTTGGAGTTAAAAATAGATGGTATTACTTTTTATTCTAAAATTAAATTATTTTCACCATTTACTTCGAGCTTCTTCGTAGCTATTGCTCTTCTGTTTGCTGAGGAAGCCGATATAGCCGAATCTGCTGGCCCAAAACCCTAACCCTGACACTACCCTTAATGAATCCTGTCAGTTAATATTCTGTCATCATATAAGATTGACATCTATTTAATCGGAGAAAGCCTGTCCTTTCCGATTATCGGAACAATGTTTTAATCAGTTCGCCGATCGATGGTTCCCATCGATAACAGATAAAAAAAAAATGCGAATATCAGTGGAAAGAGATAATTCATTAAGAAGTTTCGATGAACGTGACAACGTAAGCGAAGCCGCAAATCGCTGACAAGGCGCGCGTTACAATTATTCCATCCACAAATTGGCGATGGAATCTGGCATGCAAAACATTAGAAGTTTCTATGACCAACAATTGAAGACGAGAAAAAAATTTACTAAAAAAACATTAATATAAATTTTATTCTGATGGTCTTATTATCTATTTTTATGATGCGCCCACGCATCTTATTAAGAGACCGTGTCCGTCTGTTTGGTTGCAGATTGAAATCGAATTATTATTGTTAACCGCCTAGATTGCGTGCTCGTACCTTATTTAAAACTAGAAGAATACCAGTCTTAGGGCAAGTAAAGCGAATTCCTCAAGTAAAACAATTTTCCCCAGTTTGAAAATGAAAATCAAAATATAATAATACTAAAAATGGAAATCAAAATCAAAATATAATGATACTAAACCTTATGTCTAGAATTCTTAGTATAATTTTGATCATAATCCATTGCATTATTTTTATTCTAGAAAATATCTATAATTTAGGCAATTAAGGATTCTTAAGAAGAAATTCAAATTCATAGAATCTTGTTAAATTCATAAATAATAGCTACAAAAAAATTTTAATCACAAAAATCGTAAAATTTGATTTTCTTAATTGTTGTGGAGACGCCCACTAATCAGCATACGTGGGTGAACAAGATATAGATAAAGGTATCAAGTCAGCAAGACCGGAGAGCTTGATAGGCAAGACGCATGTGCCGGTTGCTCCATGAAAGACTTTAACACGCCCTCTGCCGGACAATCTTCCAACTACAGTACAACTGCACCTTTGTAAATATGTATTATCTTTTCGTCTTAATATATTTGTTTTACCTTTACTTTCTGCGTTCGTGTTGTTATTGATACAGACACAACATTAATAAAAAAAATACTTGATCAATGTACGTAATATTTTGGTGTATGATATCTGAATCTTTGATAATAAACTTTCTCATTCACTCCAGAAGAAAAGAACTTTGGCTTGGAAAAGATCAGCAAAATTGAGATTTGGTCATTACTGACCAAGTTACAGAAAATTACCCACTTTTGAAGATAAGGCATTATGGAACACCCTCAGAACTTCATAAAGGATGCATTGATGAAGAACTTTGTTTTTTGAGCACCGTAGTACTCCTTCTCACTATGTGCAGTATCTTTGAGCATCAAATAAACAATATTGATTACCTGGCCTCCAGGATTTCCAGATTTTAACCCAATAGAAAACACATGATCTATCATCAAACTGGAACTTTACACACGTATCAATATGCAGATGCCGTCGCAAGAAACTACCGACAGAAGAAGAATTCAACTCCTATTCTTCAGTTTAAATAACAGATGTTACCTTCCAAAAGTACACCTTGTCCAAACCTGTCGCTCTCTGTCCATTGTGTAACACGCCTACCTCTGCCCTCTCTTTAACGTGATCATCAGTCTACGCACACGTTCTTTTTTTATAATCTTCTTTCTTCTTCTTTTACGTGACGTCACCTTACCCGCGGTTCCGTCATTTGCATGCAGCTGGCATACGTAGTCCTTAATATGTACGAACCCAACAAGTGGCAGACTTCGTCGCAAGGAACATAAGAAAAGAAGATGAAAGAAATTAAGCCGACTGTTTCAGGTTTACACAATAGACCTTTATTCCACCTTATACGTCCACATGTGACTTTCTTCTCGGTTGTAATGTCACCAAAGTGTCTCTAAAGTTATCATCGGTCTGCATCCGCGCTCTAATATTATGTGATTCTTCTGATATAGCGCATATTCGAGTATATCCGTTGTAGCATTCTGTTAAAGATCGTGCAGACACACAAATTCCGAATTAGCAGAGAACAAAGAAAATATCAGATCGGACTTTGTACACACATATTGACCTCTGATGGAACAAAGAGGCCCAGGTCGCACTTTTAGTTGGCCTCTGATGTTACAAAGGAAAAATTTGTTAATAAAAGCAGATGGCTTACGAACACATAGGCAGAGATAGGAAGAGAGGTACACGATCGTTAAAGCTCAACCGCCACATTTCACCACTCTTGATTTACACGTCGACAACGACTGACAGACGAAATAATAATTGAATAAATACAGTTTCGTCATGAAAATGTCTCCGTGTTTGATTGTCAAAACGGCTGGAACAAGTCAGAGTTTATATATTTATTAAGCAGTGCGTAGTTTCGTAGAAGTGTAACAAACATGATTATATATACGTGACAGAGATAAACAGATAAATCGCTACAGAGAGAACCCACTATATAATAACAAGACTAACGTTCGCAACACATAAACTTTCAAATTTATATGCCGTATTATTGATTTTTATTTCCTGTACCTTTTGCATGCAAAACTGACAAAAGTCGAAACCCGTCTGTGTTGTAAACAGATTGAGATTCTAACTACAGGTGTCCAAAAAGTTAGTGGAGGGTTTGGAACTTTAATAAATTCGTTATTTTTTATGATATCTTTCGACAAACAATGTTTATTTATGAAAAATAATGTCTTTTAAATGTTGCCTATTTTTAGCTTCGCATATTTATGCTCTTTCCAAAACATTATTCATGACAGATTGCAGAATATCTGGATTGCAATTAAATTCTCTTATTTCGTTCTTGAAGTTTTCCTTTAATTCTTGCGTGTTTTGGTGTTTATTTCGAATTGTGTTGTGATTTGGGGTATAGTCGATAAGCTCTTTGAGTAAAATAAAACAATTGACCCCTGATTTTAGGAAAACAATTTCACAACTTGCGTACGTTGTTCAATGCTATACTTATCCATGATTAATTTCCAAAATATTATCTGTAAAATATTTGAAATAGAGAAAACAATAATCATTAATCGTAAAACGACAAAGATTTTCAACCCTTCAGTTACTTTTTGGACAGCCTGTACTACGCACAATTACTAAATTAAGGGAAATGTTAACGTGCCTAAGTACAGTTAAAATGCTATTTTCCCCATAAAAAGAACGCGAACGAACGAGATATTACGAGACTTGCTCGAGATATATTGAACCTGTTGCTAATTATACACTTTCACCATTCCTAAGTCTAGAAATTTCGCCAGATGCGGGAAATTCTTTTGTTTACGCCGCGATCGAGTACCCCACAACAATAGCAATGGTTTTTGTATTCCATTTAATGACAACGATATTAATTGATCAGCGAGACTTTGTTTAGAGAATGGGCACTTTAATACTATTTGAATTCATGCTTTTAATAACGACATTGTTTTTAATCTATGACACCCATTGTTGTCAATAATTCATCTCAAACAATGCTAATGGATTCTCTCCTGAATATTCAAAAGTGTGCGGTACATATGTAATGGCCGAAAATTAAATCAGTAACGGTTGAGTTAAAGCTGAATTAGAACTTTTTTATTATGTGAACAATTCCGGGCAACAACCGGTGGTTTTGCTGATCCCAGGTGTTTGGTTGGAGACGAAAAATATAAGAAGGAAAAATTACTTCGGGAATGAGGAGACTGATAATATCATTAATAATAATATTGTTTTGTGATGGGAACCTTTACATTGTGTCGAATAGTATTGTTTTGTCTTGGATATGACCTTGGGTTAGAGGTGTTTAGGATTTCACGCGTGTGAGAATCGTTTGTGGAAAAATTCAATTCATGTGTGAAAATTACTTAATCAATATGCACAAATGATTTAGTCAATTTAGCCAATCAGGGCGAATCCAGTTTTGACATGATGAAGGTTGATTGGCTGAATGAAAAATCCAGACTTCTCAAACTTACATCATCATCTCCCTTTAAGAGAATGCGCTGAGCGTTTTTCGCCATTCGAGTAAAGTTAACCCAATCTAGTCAGTCGAATCCCCCCGTCCACTGATAGAGAGAGGGGAGAAGAGACAATTGGTTTCGAAAAAGGTTCTGTTTGAGTCACTATCTAAGAAGGTTTTTTGTTGAAAAAAAATATTGCATATATTTTTCCTTTTTCATAACTGTATTTTTGTATCCAGAATTTATTTAATAATTAATTTTTATAAGCGAAACCCCAAAAGTTTACGTCTGAAGCTAATTATTTGTTGCGTACGGAATTTGCGACTACTATATAAACGAATGATACCAATCGGAGTAATTTCTTTCAGACATTCAGACTTTGTGTTGTTCACTTTTTTTATTCTTTTTTATTATTTTATTTCTGTTTTTTTTTTCTACGAGCTACTGTTGGGGCAGGGAATACAGGAATGGCGCATCAACCCGGTCATCTTATA
Source organism: Euprymna scolopes (assembly GCF_053919585.1). NCBI lineage: Eukaryota > Metazoa > Mollusca > Cephalopoda > Sepiida > Sepiolidae > Euprymna > Euprymna scolopes. The sequence continues at coordinate 81,776,897 of NC_136518.1, read as the reverse complement.
AGCGACCGAGACAACGCTATTGAACTTTCTTAGATGTTCAAAACCTGGACCACCTAGGACTACACATGTACTGGTGAACACAACGGTCGTCATCGTGTAATATTGGTGATTCCGTGACCAGGAGGGGACCCTTGGAAATTCCATAACGGGGCATCACCGTGTTATATTGTTCCCGTTTGCCAGGATATGACCTTTGACCGGGGGAGACCGGAGTCTTCGCTGTGCTAAACGCATTCCATAACTAAACAGTAATAGAAGAAACACAGATATACATGGCTAAATCATGTTTTTAGTGCGCAATATGTGATACGGCATAATCACGTTGACACTGCGGTTCTCGCCAGATCACCGAAGTTAAGCAACAATGAGCCTGGTGAGTACCAGATGAGTGACCATTTGGGAATAATAGGCATTATACGTGCTCTCCGCTTATTTCACAATTGTTTCCAACTTATCTATGTCTATCTCTCTCTCTCTCTCTCTCTCTATATATATATATATATATACTTTCAGCTGGTATTAAAACAGTGCCGACCCAGGAGAGGTGTGCATATAGGACCATTTTTTCCGAGCTTGGACGCATGGTGTAATGGTTAGGTACTCTAACTCTTGAAAGACGATCGTGTTTCGAATTCATCCTTTAAAAAATATTCGTTTGATTATATTGATCAACTGTGATACAGTTGTATGCAAAAGTTTTATGTATACAATTAGTATTTTTATTTATACAAGCATTTTGGCTACACATGTGCATACATATTCTAGTTATGATTATTTTCAAAGTCTACAAGGTTGTCCGAAAATTACGTTTTAAAAGTACAGGTTTATTAAGGCCCTTAACAAATCTATGAATTATTTACTTCAATCATTGTAAAAACTTAGCACCTGTTATGCATATTTTTCGACTGCTGACAATTTTCTTTTCGAGTTTATTTGCTTTCAGTTAACCCTAATTACAAGAAAATGGATTGCAACAATTTTCATGCCCGGATAGTGTCATAACCCTGTTTAAGGGGTTGTAAAGAAAACAGAACACGGGAATAGAATAGCAAAATGTACAAGAACATATAAGGTTAGGGTTGCTCGTCTAGCCAACTTTGGTTGGATTCGTCTTCCGGTATATATTGTGTATAGATCAGTTCATGCCGAAACATGTAAGTGTGCTTTTTCTTTAATAAAGGAGAAACTGCTGCAAAAACGTTCAAAGACATTTATATATGTGACGGTCATGCAAATTTACTTGTGAGACATGCAAATCAGAGGCGAGGGAGTTTGTTGAACGGATATAAAAGGGGAAGGAAAAGGGAACCGGGGGTGCGAAGAGAGCGTGTTAGGACAACGCGTGGCGAAACGAGACTATTGAAATTGAATCAGAAAAGACAGAATAACAAATTTGACTCGGTTCAAATACTATAGATAACCCTGTTAAAGGAGTTATAAGGAAAACAGAACACGGGAATAGAATAACAAAATGTATAAGAACATAAAAGGTTAGGGTTGTTCGTCAAGTTTGGTTGGCCCACCCTACGACTCGGTATATATTGTGTATAGATCAGTTCATTCGTAGATAACACAGTTAGTTCTGCCGCAACACGTAAGTATGATAAAGGAGAAACTGCTGCTAAAACTTTCAAAAGGGAGCAGCTATGCATAAGACTCCATTGCCAGTACATAGCCTCTTCATCATCAAGACTCCTACAGTGCCTCCACGCTGGCCACGCACGGTAAAGAAAGAAAAGGCGTAGAAGCAGACAGATAGGACGACTGTTTACCTCACTGAGATTACTTTCGGCCAGAAGCTGTAGACCTCCTCGTCTGCCAGTCGTCGCGGGTTCGCTCCACTGGACATGAGCATTGGAGGTTCAGAGGGTGTCTATCTGATGCGCAACAGATACTGCACCTAAACTGCGCAAGCAAGTTTGGAGCCAAGGTGGAAAGTCCTGTGGCGATTGAGTGAGACTTTGTCAACACCGAGGGATAAAGCACTGAGGCCCCAACTAGTTATCCTCAAGATTGACGGATTGCATAATATATATATATATATATATATATATATATATATATATATATATATACAATCGTGTGTACAAAGAACATATATATTACAAAACAAAACTTATGATAAGAAAAATTGAACAGGAGCAAACAAATATATTAAATATAAAGATTTTTCTTTTTTCTTAATTTTCCCCTTTTACTTTTCTATTATACTGACAATAAAATAGTAAATTTATTTTAGTATTACTATATGAAACAGTTCCGAAATTTTGTAACAGGGCTTATGCTTCACCTGTATATATATATATATATATATATATATATATATATATATATATATATATATAAAGCTGAATGTGCGTGTGTGCGTCTGTTCACGAATAGGCTTCTATATGGTTGACTATTTTAAAAAACTGATTACATATAATGAAAGAAAATGTATCGAGACACAGGAATGGGTATATTTGATCTGGCAGAACAGTGGTTCATTAAAATTGTGGGGTCTGCGTACGCGCTTGGTCAACAAAGTAAGGAAATAAAAATTTAAAAATTAAAAAAAACGTTTATAAGTGTTTTTGATATAGATGTACATAATAATACTTTGATAAGTATGTTTTAACTTAAATAGGGATGGTATAATAAAATTGTGGGGTCTGCGTTCGTGCCTGGCCTCCATAATAAAGACTTTTCATATCTATCTGCGTAAGTATACTTTGATAATTATGTTTCAGTTTGAAGAAATATGGTATAATAAAATTATGGAGTGTTCGTTCGCACCTGACCTCCATAGAATGGAAATATGTCACAAAGTTTAACAAGGTTTTTTAATATAGATCCACAGAATATTGTGATAAGTGTTTCAGAGTGAACAGGTATAGTATAATAAATTATGGGGTTTATCTATTTTATTTTTACTTTCATCATATTTTGCTTTGGTTTGGATACCCCCGAATTCGAAGCTATCTCTTTACAACCCTTCCTTTTCATAACCTATCATACTTTCATAAATCAGAGTCCATTTTCTGTAGGCTGATTTGGAACCCAGTCAACGACGGGTACTTTTGCTAGTATATATATATATATATATATATATATATATATATATATATATATATATATATATATATATATATATAGACGAAGCCATCATTTATGAAATACAAGTTGATTCACTTATGAGTAATACGCACACACGCCTTTATATACTTATATTTATATTTATCCTTATATATATGTGTGTGTGTTTCTTTTTCATTGCGATATTACAATATATACATATGTGTAAGTGTGTGTGTGTGTGTGTGTGTGTGTGTGTGTGTGTGTGTGTGTGTGTGTGTGTGTGTGTGTGTGGAGAGAGAGAGGGGGATGAAAAGATAAAGAAAAAGAAAAAGGGAGAATAAACCAAATTTGCTGCAATGTCTTTACAGCAAAGTCTTTGTTTCTGCTGTGCGTCTTTAGTTTGCTTCTTCTGCAGGCTTATGCTGCCTTCATTTTGGTTCTTCCAAACATGTTCGTCATGTTGGAAAAGTAGAAATGCCCCGCCATTCACTCTCCGTCGTCTAATTGGATCCGTTGCGAATGTCCCTTTTGTTTAGGTGGACGCCTTAATCTCTCGAATCTGTTTACCAATTACGCAGGCTCTCCCTGCGAACGCAGTTTCAATTTTGTTTTCCGATTCCAAACACGTTTCTTACAATGAGACCTTTCTTCGTTAGTCTCTGATTAATTCCGGGCGCATTCATTAAGTCTCGCGACGAGATTACCGCAGAATGGAATCGCAGAAAGCTTTCTCGTCAATCCAACACTTATTTATTATATAAACGACAGTTGTTTTTATGTGTATTTTCTCCGGGTAAAACTTAAAAACTGCACAAGACACTCCAACAAAGCTTATATATTCGTTTACAACCACGCCATAATCAGAATATAGATATTAATTTTTGTAATGTTTATTCTTTTGGGTGAATATTCGAAATAAAATTGTGCCAGAGATCGATATTTTGAACATTTTTACATCATGTTAAAACATATTAATTAGTAGATAGTAAGATATAAACAAAGTTTATACGAAACTGTGGTAGATTGAGGGAGAAATAGGGGAACGTTTAAATTTAAACTATAAATTGAATGGAGTAGATTAGTATATGGGAAATAATTAAATTAAATAAATAAATTTGGTAAAATAAAAAAAACGTGCACAAGATTACATTAATATTGAAATAGGTGATTAGTTGAAATATCATTTAAAAAGTAGAAATACGAAAATGGTGCGATTACAAAATTCGAAAATGGTGCGATTACTAAATTCGAATATAAGGTAAATATAGGAGTGGTGGGGTTAAGTCAAACTGCATGATCTATTAAAATAGGGATTATGAGCGTATTCACATATGTACAACTAGTGTATTTTGCCGTCTGAAGAGTAGCAATTTTAGAATATTTTTAATGATATAATATAAAAAATTGTCCAGATGGTCATGAAACTATTATAACAGAAAATACACAAGATGATGTTCTCGTTTTATAATTTGTTATCTTGATTTTTGCGAAAATATTAAAAGCATGTTCTATTATGAGAACTGATAATCATGAAGCTTAAATTATTTTTATTCTTATTTTATTGGTATGTGAACATTACCGGAATTTAAATATATTAAAATTTTAGTTAAAATATATTAATAAGGTGTGTGTGTACATGTATACACACACATATATACACACATATATATATACGCACACACATATATATATATATATACTTTCTACTTGTTTTACATACGCTGTAATATGTTGCTACACAGTCATAAGTAAGATTCAGTCCTCTAGGTAGTAGTAACTAGAGACCTATTCAGGCGATACAGCTTATACGAAAGTAGGATTTACAATGAAAATATCAGGTCTCCCACGTCACACACACACACACACACACACACACACATATATATATATATATGTGTGTGTGTGTGTATATCGGAAATAAACATCCCAAGCCTAAGATGCATTTACGTCACACTCATGTAATAATAATAATAATGCGGTAATTCGCTTCGACCGTTATCATCTTGACCATACACACACACACACACATATATATATATATACATATATATGTGTGTACGAAGTAATAATAAGTGGTAAGATAAGTAGTAAGATGGTAAATTGAATAACGAAATCAGTTTGTCTTTTAAACTTCATACTAGAATTGTCCGTATGTATTCGTGGCGGAGTGAATAGAATACTTGGTAAAGTTCAGTTGTAAGTTACACTCTTCTGGAGTTTGAAGATTCAATCATCAGTGTGGGCAACAATCCAAACAAAATTTCGAATTTCTTAGGACTTAAACCATTCATGGCTGACAGAACGTGAACGTGCTACCCCGTTGATTGAATAAAGGGTTTCGTTCGAAATTCCGTGCAGATTCCCGAGTTCGTGAGAAACATTCCCGAGTTCAACAGAACGATTTCCGAGTTCGACAAATACACCTGAACAATGTCAAAGGTTACATCGACCGAAAGGTTGTGAAAATAACACTCAATTTGAGAATTAGCAGAAGAATCCGAAATGATAGGAAGGATAGATGTCATTGGGTTAAAAAGAAAGTTCATATGGACACTTGAAACTGATGAAACCAATTAGAAGTATCAATTAACATCCTGAGAGAATTTGTTTGGATGTCACGTGAAACGCACGTGCAAAAATTTGCATTTATTAATTACTTTTTTCTCTCTCCGAATAATTTATATATAAAAAAGCAAAGTGTATTTTGTCAAGAATTGGTAATTATTGGTCATTAACAGCGATCGAGCTGGACAACAGAATGCTGACAAATAACCATAAAGCAGATCTTTGCACAAATTCGATCCAGTAAATCAGTTAAAAGATACAATAATCTCCTTGTCTACTGAGATGCAATAATAATAATAATAATAATAATAATAATAATAATAATAATAATAATGGGACCTTAGGGAGGCTTATTGCCATCACAATTCTAGTGATGACCAATGGTCGCTGCCAACGAGAACTCAATGGTAAACGGCTGTTGCGAAAACGCAAATTTATCTTCAAAGGTTATCGAAAGAGGTGGAGAGTACTAGAAATCTAGGGAGACTTGCTGTCACTCAGACTCCAGAAAACACCACAAGTAATTCTCAAAGAGAAATCTGTGATGACAGCCTGTGTGACACTAAGTAAATAATACTAATTCTGATTTCGTTTATGAACGTCTCTCTGGAAAGGGATGGGATTCATTTCGAGAGGATTTCCCTTAATCCCGGCTTCAAACCAGGAGCTTCAAAGATCAAGCGTTTTCCTAAGGATGTTTGTGGTATCTATAATTGCAGAGGTTTGAAGGCCGCCTAAAACATCGGGGATTTGTAGTTTTTTTCAATTGTCCTTCCAGACGACTTGATACTACTCCTAGTGTACCAACTACTACCGGGATTATTGCGTTTTAACCCCGTGTATACGCCTTATCTCCAAGGCCAATGGAGCATAATTAATAATAATAATAATAATAATAATAATAATAATAATAATAATAATAATAATAGCAGCTCACAAAGAATTTAGAAAATACACAATAAATAGTCATATTATTATATATTTGAACCGTACGCAAGCAAGTAGCGATTATGTTAACTAGTATGAATTTCGGGGCGGGGGGGCGTTACTTTAAGTACCTGTTAGCACGATCAGAAATAGACTCAGTGCACCTAGTGTGATCAGCTCCCCAAACAAAACGCGCTAGAAATTCAGATGTCGAATTATCAGATAAAACTTGCATCACGTGTTAGGGACGACACAGTGTGTGCACGCAGGTCGAGCCGTTGAAACAAGCAGAGTAGAACAGGCCAAACGTGCCCGACAATATAGTAATTTAAGTGAATATTTTCTCGAGACTCTGTTTGTCAACCATTTTTAAAGCTAAGTAAAATCATAAGTAAAAGGGAATTAATGGAAATTTCTCTTTTATTGTAAGACTCATTTTGGCTCTCTTCATGAACGAAGTTCTTTCCGCAATAAAACCTTTGAAACCGCAACAGATCCCCATTGATCCACGCATGCTTTATTCGCCAAAGTAAAACAGCTGATAAACGGCCACCAGACTGCGTGACAATACAGGTAACATCCACGTTGAAAGCTGACGATCGTGTGCTTATATAAAAATGAACTTTTTATTCATTTGCTTTTTTTTATTGCTTACTTGCGGCACAATGAATGAAGGCTCTTATCGATGGAGCTCTCAAGATCCAACCATTTTTGGATTCTGGCGTCAGACATGTCCTGTATTTGTGGGCAGACAAGTAAGATAAAGGACGAGCAGATATCTAAATGTCAGTTAACCTGCCAATATGTGGCTGCTTGACGAGGTGGGGTTGGGATCAGAAATTGTTTTTGTAAAAGGGACAACGATTAAATCTGATCATGACACCAGGTTGTTAAACAATAAATAATATTTCAGTGGCTTTGTTTTTAGTATGGATCTCTCTCCTCCTCCTCCTCTCTCTCTCTCTCTCTCTCTTTCTCACACACGCACACTCCCTTTCTTTTCCTTCTCTCTTTCTTATGACTCTCTTTCTCTCTCTTTTTTTAACGAGAAGAATTGTAATTTTATTAACGAGTTTCGCAGCGAGCATCGTCGAGCACAGACGTATAGCAGTTTGGACCGTCTTCGCAGACAACGACGGACATGTCTCGAATAGTCTCGAATGTAAAACGTTCCTTTGATGTTAAAATAAAATAATTCTGTTGTTTTATAAGAATGTCTTTGTTCACTGTTTTATACAAGCTTTCAATTCCAGCAACGGTTCCTGTCAACAACATCAATAAAACCCTGACCGTAACTATGTCGAATCAACCCTAATGATTCATCCTTGATGTAAGAGAAACGACGCCTTAAGAGGATGTACATATCGTTTCTACGCATTAATTTATTAATTGCGAACTAGTGTTCTCATCTTTATTAGTTGTTGTTTCACGACGTTTCTGCGTGTTTAATTAACAACTATTCCAGAGACATCCTCACGACACGGACAAACTAAGTAACTCTCCAAACGATAGTAACATACACTAGCTATAACGCACGTGTGTACAAGTATGTTTTTGTGTAAAAAGACCATATGTTTATATTTGTTTATCGTGGTTCGTGTTACATAAATGTCTTGAAATGGCGCCAGGTTGTGACAATATCGCAGGAAACTCATTCGCTTCGACGTCTTTTTTGTCAGAGTTGAAGAGTAAAGGCATACCTAGGATTTGGGGTGTGGCTGACTCCTTCAATCTCTCAGGATGACGTCTTCATGCTGGTGGTCTTCTTGCTGGGATCGTCCTCAAGCTGGTACCGCTTCGATATTTAAGGCAGATTAAACGACACGCAACACAAATTTTAATATGCATATATGCAATCTTAACTATTTTATTTTATATTATACTATTTGAAAATTTATAAAAATCAACAACAATTAAACGTCAAATCAACCCTAATTATTCTTCCTTGACTAGCTATAACGCACGTGTGTACAAGCACGTGTGTACAAGCACGTGTTTGTGTAAAAAGACTATGTGTTCATCTCTGTTTAACGTCGTTCGTTTGATAATTGTGTTATAAAATGTCCCAAGATGTTAGAAAGTGAGAGTAATCCTATGAACCACTTCGACTTGAACTTCACGCACAAACTGCATCAAAACTAAGTTTGGTTTTACTTCAAGTCAGCAACATCAGATATAAATTAATAAAAGCCATAATATAAAAAACTCAGTACCAACCTGTACAAAATTTAAACTCATAAATAACTAGTATAAAGCTTTCCTTTCTTCGTCGAATAATTTACATGAGATAATAAACGTCTTTCAATATACAAGTAAATCTTTTAAGAGGACAACCACATGGAAAGTTGACGATCGTGCACGTATGTAAAAAAGGACTTATTGATTTGTTTTCGTAATTGCTCACTGTCTATAAAGCACGTGTGCACCAGTATGCGTTTGTGTGAAAAGACCACGTGTTCCTCTTCGTTTAACGTTGTTTCGTTTAATGATTGCGTTATAAAATGATGCAATGCGTTAGAAAGTGAAGGTGAACCTTATGAACCGACTATGTTTGAACTTATCACGATCACGGCTTTATAAGCTACGTTTGTATTCAATTAAATTATAAAAGCTCCAAGATAAAAAAAAATCACAATCAATATCGGCTCCAGAGTTCAAACAGCATAGTCATATAAATGAGGTGAAACAGACGTGTCAAAATGTCAAATCTTAAAAAATAACTAATATAAAGACTTTCTTTCTCTGTCCGAGTAATTTACACGAGATAAAAAAAACTACAATATATGAACAAATCTTTTAAGAAGACGTACATGTGCAAGGGTGACAAATCCTATTTCATCAAGGATTTGCATTATTTGTTTTATATACTAACCACATGATTGGCAAAAAGTATATTACGTTTACAAGTAAAAATGTGCCATACTATAATTGGGCGACATATTCAAAATCGGCAATCAGCAATAATTGTATGTTTACGAAAGATCTGCATTCACTATTGCTAATCATACATCAAGGAATGCTTGCGGCGATAATATTTACCTGACGTCAAAAATCAACTGCGTATGTATATATATATATATGTGTGTGTGTGTGTGTGTGTGTGTGTGTGTGTGTGTGTGTGTGTGTGTGTGTGTGTGTGTGCCAATTGCGTATATTGGCACATATTTTTAAATAGCTGGATACAGAAATACATGTTAACAGTATCTATAATTTTAGGCTACAAGTTTATTGCTCATTAATATATATATATATATACGCATATATATTAATATACATATATATATATATATATATTATGCATTAAAAGTTTAAATCATCTTTTTTACATCAAATGAATCGAAAGAAGAAATAAGAAAATATACAGGAAAATGCTCGATTCATAGAAATATCAAAATAAAAATACGTATGTACCAAGATGACGTCCCAAATCAACTGCGAATTATACATACATACATATATATATATATATATATATATATATATATATATATATATATATATATATATATATATGCGTATATGGGTATATGTCAATTGCGTATATTGGCACATATTTTTAAATAGTTGTATACAGAAAAACATGTTAACTGTATCTACAATTTTTAGACACAAGTGCATTTCTCATTAAAATATATATGCATATATACACACACGCACACACACATACACACACACACATATATATATATATATATATATATATATATATATAATGAATTAAAAGTTTAAATTATCTTTAAAACATCAAATGAATCGAAAGAAGCAATAAGAAAAAATATATATAAATGCTTGATTCATGGAAATATTAAACTAAAATACGTATGTAGATAGATAGATAGATAGATAGATAGATAAGATGGTTTTAATTTTTACTAACTTTATTTTATTTAATTGCAGATAAGGCAACTGTTGGTATTTTCGTGTTTTTGGCAATGTAATACGATGGGTCAGTCATCAGAGTGACAGCCCAGCGGTTACAAGAAATGTTCTTTAAAACGGTATCAATCTGTAACACGATGGCCCGATCAGTAGCATGACCGACCCGCGTGTTACGTAAATGTCCTGAAACGGCACCAGATAGGAGATGAGAATCAGTGGTTGAAGTTAGATTTGAAGAATAAAGGCATACCTGGGATTTTGGGGTGTGGCTGGCTCCTTCACTCTCTCAGGATGACGTCTTCATGCTGGTGGTCTTCTACCTGGAATCGTCCTCATGCTGGCACTGCACCGAAATTTAAGGCAGATTAAACGACACGCAACACAAGTTGTAATATACATACATGAAATCTTAACTATTTTATCTGATACAGTATATATTACAATATTTGACAATTTATAAAAGTCAACAACAATTAAGAATTAAACTTTTAAATCATGAAACTTTAAGCTAACTACCTTGCTACTCTTTTACTAGTGCTAACGGAGAGAGGGATGCCCTCTCTGTTTTACATAGAGACAAAGTATGCGTCCTTACCCCGTGGCTACCCCATGGAACGAAGAGAGAGGTAATCATGAAGTTGCATTGTGGTTCCCATTTTCAATGAATCGCTCTGTGCGGCTAAGCCACACCCCGGCTATGGCGTTAAGAAATGACACGGCCAGTGTTACTAGAAATAATGCCACAGCAATTCATCATGAAATAGTTGACAAATGGACAGCGTTTGTAAATTGCAAATGATATGATCAATTTACTGAGAGAACCAGTTCATGAACGTATAAATGAAACAGACTTGTCAGCTGGTCATCTCAGTTGTGGGATTGAATTATTTTCTTTGGGGATATGTGAAGTCACATATCTACGCTGAATAAGCAGACACAATAGACGACTTAGAAGAAACATTTGACCACTTATTGCTGAAATACGGCCGAATTTAATGCGTAGATATTGTAAAAATTAGTCCACTATATTGTGATGTACACACACTGACCGCGGCTCTATATGCCGAAAATAGTATTTAAATTATAAATAACAAAAATTAATCGTTGGAATAAATACCATATTTTTACCAACATTATTTTGGGGGATTATTTTAATGTAAAGCTGGACACATATAAATACATACGCACACACACACACACACACACACATATATATATATATATATATATATATATATAATTTTAAAAATCCTTGGATTTTACTTGTGCAAATGGAAATTCAATTAACTTTCTTGAAGTTATATATTTGGATTTCACCGTCACTGGATTATTTATCTTCCACTAGACTATCCATTCATGTGTAATCACCTTTTCTTCGCCATATTCCCTCTGCTTCACTTTTTTGTTATCAAGTAAGATCTTTGACTTACTTGTTGTTTCATCAAATACTTTTGCTAATTCCTACCCTCTGATGAGAAGGAAGGTATTTCTTCGAAACTCCGCGAATTAAGAACTATCCACTTATCTAGTGTTTCCTTTTCAGATTTAATACGTTTTTAACTCTTTTTCAAAGTGTTTTTAACATGTTTTATTAACTGTTTGCTCGTATATATAAATACATATATATATATATATATATATACATATATATATATCCAAAATATGATTTTTTTAAGGGAGGTCGTATCTTACCAGTTATATATATATATATATATATATATATATATATATATATATATATATATATATATATTATGACGTGAAATCATGAGTGTTGTATAATGCCCGAAATCAGACGACCACTCTATTTATATTTGCCAGACAGACAAACATCCTCCCTTTCTCTGGGTTTCTTTATATCTATATTTCCTGATTTTGTTGATTTTTGCATTAGTTTAAATTTATTATAGTTATGCTTAAGTTAGATGAAGTGGCGAACGAAAGTTTAACTGTATTTTTATTAATTATCTTGCTTAGTTAATATTCTGGGGAACAGGAACAACATAATAAAAATAACTGCAATCGCAGAAACTTATATGAATGTCCACCTGAAGGGGAATTCCTAACTTCAGATATTGTCTATAAATATGAGGTCATAACTGAAAACAATAGAAAGGTATACTTGGGATCAACAGTGTATATTCAAAGGCAGATTCTTTAACCAAGTTAAAGATAGGTAATGAAACAAACAACAATAATGAGAATGACAATAAAGATAATAGTTGTATTAACAGAATACATAATAATATTAGGAAATTCATAAGATACATCAATAGGTGATTGGATTAAGGAAATCTGTAGAAATAAATCGGAATATGAATAGGACTAGTAAGTATAAATCAAATGAATCGAAAAGATATAACCTTTGTAATCAGTGAATCATATCATATATACACATCTAAGGGAGATTTATTAAATAAGCTAGGATGTCCGCATAAGAATAAATTCTTGTTATTCCGCATTAGACCAGAGAAAATAAAAATAATAACATATATAAAGAAATAAGTAAATAAATATACATAAAGGAGAGAAAAAAGATATTAGAGTATAACTTCTGCTTGATATAGAAAAGATTAATCAAATACAAATTATGGGGAAAGTTAGCCTTAAAATACCAACAATTTAAAAAAAATGATATTAGAGTATAACATTTTTGGCAATTTTATGAGTTCCAAATCTCAGTAACTATTGATCAGAATTAAACAAATGATGGCTTGTTGGAAAGGTAATGACCTGAATTGTGTAGTGGGCTATGTGACATTTGTCCTAAAGGTCGCAGATTAAGGAGATCATCCATCATCCAGAGCCTATTTTTGGTATTTTTTACAGCCATAAAATTTTTAAATCAGTCATGTGTTTTCCTAATTTTTCATATGAATTACAAAATATCTGATATTTCCCATAAACCTGGATGAGTCAGCAAAGTTGATAACTGACATTGTCAGCATTTTTGGATGCTGGTCTCATAATCTACACAATCTGACATCGCAACTTGAAATCTTGTCAACGCATCTGTGACGTATTGCTTAACCTGCAACGATTAAATATTACAGCGATAAACAAAGTGGGCGCATGTGTTGAACATATTTTTCGTATGTTATATCTCCCTTCTTTGGTTTTCATACATAAAGTAAATTTCACAGTGTATAAGGATTATTTGATACTGGAGATATTCATAATCGTATCCTATTTCCAAAAGAGGGGAGATATAAAATGAGAAATATTTGGAATCAAGTCTCCTCTTGCTGTTATTTCAGATCATTTGAAACTATATCTGCAAGTTTTAGTCTCCCCGCCGTCAAGGCCAGAGGTTTTGGGGAAATATATGAATATTTAAATATATATATATATATATATATATATATATATAAATCAATAATAAATTGATTTATATATATATATATATAAATCAATTTATACTACTTATAATACTTCAAGTTTACGCATAAATCTATACTTTCGTATATTAAATTTATGTGAGTAAATGAAGTAGTTATATATATATATATATATATATATATATATACATATATATATATATATAAATATTGATTTATATATATATATATATATATGTATATATATATATATATATATATAAATCCATAATAAATAACATGGTTTATTTTCACACTTTATTGCAATTTCATGGTTTATCCAATCATCTGATGTGCATTAAAATACATTTGAATACAAATTCAAACTTAATTACATTTTCAAAAATGAAGATTAGTGCTGGATGAATTCAGTTCGAATATAGAAAATATAAATCACATACAAATTATGGGGAAACTTAGCCTTGAAATACCAACAATTTAAAACCGAAGTAAATGATAAGAAACATCAAATATATAAGGTTGGTTTACACAATTTTAGTAACAGTAAAGAATTCTTAAATCTATAGAACTTAGAAACGCAACATAAATATGACAATTTAATAACTAGGAAGTAACGTAGATAACAAATATAGATCATATAAAGAAAGGAAAATTTTCAGCTAGATACTATAGAAATCTAATGGTTAAAAATGCATGAATATAATAACATAAAAAAACAATCCACAAATTAGCAAATGTTAATATATGAGAAATTAGTAAACGTAGTTTTTAGACAAGAATATATATGAGAAATTAGTAAACGTAGTTTTTAGACAAGAATAACCAATAGTACACACAAAATATGAGTTTATTATACGTCTATGACAATAGTGTCCATTATGTTTTAGATACAGCACCGAGCCAAATGAGATAAATCAATAAGTACTAATAAATGTACAGAAAGTAATATTGTGCTACATAGTTCAATACAAATAATAGTGTGCTATATAGTTCAATACAAAATTTAAAACCGAAGTAAATGATAAGAAACATCAAATATATAAGGTTGGTTTACGCAATTTTAGTAACAGGTGATTGTAAATTCATAAACAGAGACAGTAAAGAATTCTTAAATCTATAGAACTTAGAAACGCAACATAAATATGACAATTTAATAACTAGGAAGTAACGTAAATTAGTAAAGGAAATTAAATAAGCAAAAGCTATATCAGGAAAAATAAATTAGAGTGATCTATCCTGGATTAAATAACGAGCGTATATACAACAAACAGAATATTTACTCGTAGAAAGATAAACAAACACATTCCAAAGATACCCGTAAACGTTCAGACTTTTTAAATTTCCGATTCTGATTCCGATATATCATCCCAACACTAATAATACTAATTAATAAAGTTCACACGGGACCCGTTTCCTTTGGGGATCACCCTGTGTATATATATATATATATATATATATATATATATATATATATATATATATATATATGTATATACAGGTTCGAGTCCTAATAACAGTCAAGCTACGCAAACGAGGGGTAGGGCCCCGAAACATGCATGTACGTAGATTACTGTTTTAAAAATAAATAAATAAAAATATTATTTGTTTATGCTCAAAATGAAAAATGGGCAATTTCTAAAAAACATCCGATCTTCGAGGTGAAGACGCTAATCTTAATATCGTTTAAAAGTCAACGACAAAAACTATGTATATATATATATATATATATATATATATATATTATTTTTCCTGTATACTTATATACTTATATATATATATATATTATTTTCCCATATATCTATAATATAAAGCTGAACGTCTGTGTGTGTGTGTGTGTGTGTGTGTGTGTGTGTGTGTGTGTGTGTGTGTGTGTGTGTGTGTGTGTGTGTGTGTGTGTGTGTTTCTGGTCACGAATAGGCTCCTATATTGTTGACTATTTAAAAAAAATATCTGATTACATATAATGATAGAATATGTATCGAGACACATGAATGGGTATGTTTGATCTGGCAAAACGGTGGTTCATAAAAATTGTGGGGGTCTCCGTTCGCGCTTGGCCCCCAAAGTATGGAAATAAAAAATGAAAACAGCGGACGTTTACAAGTGTTTTTGATATAGATGTACATAAGAATACTTTGATAAGTATGTTTCAACTTAAATAGGGATGGTATAATAAAATTGTGGGGTTTGCATTCGCGCCTGTACTCCATGGAAATATGGCACAAACTTTAACAAAGACTTTTCAGATCTATTTGTGTAAGTATACTTTGATAATTATGTTTCAGTTTGAAGAAATATGTATAATAAAATTTTTGGATGTTCGTTTGCGCCTAACCTCCATAGAATGGAAATATGTCACAAAGTTTAACAAGAGTTTATAAAAGGGGTGAGGGTTCACAATGACACCTTTACTTTAATCTTAATTCACGTTAGCTTTTTTTTAGTTTAATCATATTGTGTCAAATAAATTCACCTCATAAATTCACGTTCTTATTAAAGTTAAAACCAAAAATAAAAGTCGGAACTTTAGACAATGCACGACACAAATTTTGCATAACTCTGTTTTTTTTCCTTCTACACTTAAACGTGGCACTCTTTCGAAAATAGATAAATAGATAAATAATAGAAAATAAGAACGTTACTTGTTATTGAGTCAAAAGAAGAAAAAACCCTGCTCATATGATTACGTGTCCTTTTAAAAACATTTGCATAACCTTTTATTTTTATTTATATATCTGTTTAAGCTTTTTTTGTATTTTGTATTTTTTTTGTTAGTGTACTAGAAGGAATTCAGTTGATAACAACCCTTTCTGCGTTTTCTTTACATTACAATAGTACAACTCTGAATCCGACGGCGCAATACTACACCGTTCAATACTGCAAAACTAAAACGAAGCTTTTCTGCTTGAAAAGGGCTCCATTTTCTTCTTATTCATATTCATATCGATCCTTTGCTTTAAAAAACTAAAGTAATTGCGTTTACTTTTTTAATATCCCATTTTGCTGTTTCGGATTATTTTACTAAAGTAAGTAAAGCTTCATTATTTTTCAAAACTGTTATTGTTTCTTTGTTTTTCGATATTTCGTCGATATTATTTAGTAAGAGTGTTTAGCAGAAAAGCCAACAAACGATTACCTGAAAAAATAAATATACAATAAATAAATGTTACCATAGTCAGTAAAAATTCAGTTCATGTTTTTTTTTTATTTTGAAATAGTTTTTAATGCTCTTTACTTGAAATAATTTGAGCGACCGAAATTAAAACGAAATTTGAGGCGATAACTACTTAAATGAATTTTTATATAAACTACACATGCCATAATCGAATATTCCTCAAGCACAAAATAACGGAAAACATTAAAATATGTTTATAAATATTCCTTACATTGACGGAACTCTTTTAAATTGTTAACACAGAATGCTCAGGTGCCCCTCGTTCAAATTGAAAACGGAGCTCTCCATTTCAAATTCGCTGCCATTTTGATTTTTTTTTTAAACCGGTTCGTGGATTAAAATTGTTTTTTTTTACGAACTACTTAAAAATACAAACCAATGAACTTTTGTACCATAAAAGTAACTATTATTCATTATCGTAACATTTATTTCTTGTATATTTATATTATTATATATATAACATTTCTCTTTGTAAGGAAATATCATTTTGTTGGTCACTCTTGGCTACGAATGGAAGCAAAGTTTATATAAAAAATATATTTTCGCGAAAATTATCTTTACTTTCATCATATTTTGCTTAGGGTAAAATCTTTGAGAATCAAAACCTATCGCTTTACAACCCACTCCTTTTCATAACCTATCATATTTTCATCAATCACAGTCCATTTTCTGTAGGCTGTTTTGGAACCCAGTCAAGGACGGGTACTTCCGCTAGTATATATATATATATATATATATATATATATATATATATATATATCTGTGTGTGGGGGGAAGTAAAGGGATTTAAGACTGTAAATTAAAATGTACACTTAAATTCATTATTCGACAAAATACTAAAAAAATTGTTTTTGAGTATTCTACTGAATAATAGATTAAATAATAAATTTTGGTGTACAGGGTTAAATTATCTTATTTTGTCTATAATAATATATATACATATGTGTGTGTGTGTGTGTGTGTGTGTGTGTGTGTGTGTGTGTGTGTGTGTGTGTGTGTGTGTGTGTGTGTGTAATGAGAATAATTGAAATAGTATTCAAACAAAATAGAGAAATAAAAATAACACGGTTAGTTTATTAATTTATTTTTATTTCGGATGAAAAACAACAACTAATAAAGATGAGACTAGTAGTCCGAAATAAAATTAAATTAATATATATATAATGCTCATCTCAAAAATGAATTCCAATTAAGGAATAATATATATATATATAAATATATATATATATATATATATATATAACCCGGTTAGTTCTTTTTTATTTATCTCTCTCTCTCTCTCCCTCTCTTTCTCTTTCTCTTTCTCTCTCTCTCTCTCTCTCTCTCTCTCTCTCTCTATATATATATATATATATATATATATATATATATGTGTAGAGAGAGAGAGGGGGGGAGAGAGATGATGAGAATGACTACCCATGACAGTATAGTACAATCTTTGAACAGAACACAAACTACAAGAGCAAGAAAGTTTTACAGTTTCACGCTTGACACAACTATGGCATCAGATGAATATTTTTAAGTCTTTTCGTTTTATATTGCATCCTTAGTGATCAAGTGTTATTATTACTAGCATGACCCGTGGGAATATCGACAGAATTAGAAATATGTTTAACTAACAAATATGTTCGCATAAAGCTGATATTTTGCTGGATAGAGCAAAAGAAACGTAGTTTTTAGACAAGAATAAACAATAGTACACACAAAATATGAGTTTATTATACGTCTATGACAATAGTGTCCATTATGTTTTAGATACAGCACCGAGCCAAATGAGATAAATCAATAAGTACTAATAAATGTACAGAAAGTAATATTGTGCTACATAGTTCAATACAAATAATATTGTGCTACATAGTTCAATACAAATAATCTTTAATTTACTCTTTTAGTCCAGCATATCTTGATAAACAATTACGAATTCTTGTCTCACACCATTACAAAATTTATCGCATGACAATATGACAATGATATTCGAAAACGAGGCTATATCAAAAGAAAGCCACTCACATATTTTCGTCCTGGCTTTTTAAAAGCTAAAATTAGCGAATTTAGCCTCGTCTGAATCAAATTGGCCTTCAAGGATTGTATTTAGTTTTTTTTTAAGCGTAACGTACGGATGAACTAAGAAAACAACAACATTTAATAGGTTAGAGATTGGAACCGAGTCGAGCAACTGCCATGAAAATAACTGTTGTGGTGGTACCCACTTATTTACATATGTGGATAATATTACACATAAATAGCAAGACTCGGTTAGTCTGAGTGTGTGTTAGCCAGAAGCCACCGAAGGCCGAGCCAAGAGCAGATATGTTCTCCAGCCAAGACTCTCTTACTTGAAAACCATTATGTAAATATACTGTAAATATACTTTTCCTAATACACTTCTTATTGATCTACCTTTGTTTGTTGGGTCTTCATTTGTATTGCTTATACGTTACTTGGTTCAACCTGCAAACATAACAATAACGAAGAATGAAAACAGGCATTCGTTTTAAGATTTAAATAAACTCATTGAATTGCAAAACTAATTTTATGTTGCATCTGCCGGAATTTGTTTCAATTGTTTCTTTCTCTTTTGCTTTTTGAACTTTGGACTCTCAATAAGAAAACCGTTTTTCTAATCGGCAAACGGTGAAGAAAGGCATTTTAAAAACATGACTTCTTCATTTTCGCTTCCTTGTCTTTTGTCGAAACACAAAAGTCGTAGAGACCGTGATTACCCCTTGTTGAGTTCTTTCAAAAGTAATTAATTTTCTTTTGTTCAATCCTACTTTTAATCTGACACACAGATTAATTGTAAATTTCCTCAACTGTTGTAAAATCATTTGGTTTAAACCTGATAGTTTGTTATCTGCTACTAATCTAATATATAAAAGGTAATGTGCCTGTCTGTTTCTATATTTTAAAACTATCTCCACCGAAACTAAAAGTCGCAGAGCCGCACTAGGGACCTCAAATGATTGGATTTTTATGGATCGTTCTTTTATAGGTATTTAGCCGGTTTAAATAGTTCTAAGAGGTCACAAATGGGTCAAAATTGAAAAAGTCGTCATGCACTTTGCATATTCATCTTAGTTTATTTTTAATTTGTAATTTTTTAGTTCATATAAGTGTCACGTTGGTAAAATGGTAACAGCACTAGCTTTGAATGCTGCAGTTTTGGTTTCGATTCTAACTGATGGCATCCAAGCATTTTTTTTAATTTTGAAATCATGATTCTACATTAATATATACGAGATCTGGACAAACTAAAATAATATATTAAAGCGTATTTTAACTCCGGGCAAAGCCAGGTGCCCCCTCCCGCTAATTTTAAAATATATTATTTTGTACTTGTAAATGCAATTTCAAGACTGATTGGTACTTAAAATTTTACTTTTGTTCAATTTAAATGTCTAGCATATATATATAAAAAAGTAAACGTGTGTGTGTGTCTGTCTGTCTGTGTACATTTCCATACGCAATAACTCTGTCAAAA
This sequence comes from Euprymna scolopes, assembly GCF_053919585.1. Lineage (NCBI taxonomy): Eukaryota > Metazoa > Mollusca > Cephalopoda > Sepiida > Sepiolidae > Euprymna > Euprymna scolopes. The sequence continues at coordinate 81,756,475 of NC_136518.1, read as the reverse complement.
CTCGAAATTTTATATACAGGGTACTGAGATTCGGGAAAATCGACGTAATCGGTTTTCGGCCAGAAATTTGGCGATTAAGGGGTCAAAGTTCAACGATTTGACCTTTGAGAACTCCTCCGACAATTTTAGGTCTAAACACTTGAAATTTTAGATATAGGTTCCTCGGACATGGATCTAACTTAATAACTTAGGTTGAGCCCAAAACAATAAATTTTAAAGGGTTATAATAGGGGTCAAAGTTGAAATTGTATTTAATCTTAGCATGATATAACCTCTGTATATATATATATATATATATATATATATACATATACATGTGTGTATATGAGTGTGTGTGTAGTAGTAGCAGTAGTAGTCAAGTAGTGGGGGTAATAATTGGGAAAATCCACTGGGAGCTCTTTTGCCTTTAATCTGAATTAGTTTCTGTAGTGCAAAGTACATATACTAAGCTGTTATTTTATATTGATGCCCCTACCTCCTAAGTGTGTATCTGTGTGTGTGTGTGTGTGTGTGTGTGTGTGTGTGTGTGTGTGTGTTAGTGCGTGTGTGTGTGAGAGTGAGTGTGTGTGTGAGTGTGTGTGTGTGTTAGTGCGTGTGTGTGTGAGAGTGAGTGTGTGTGAGTGTGTGCGTATGTGCGCGTGCGCGGGAACTCGTATCACAAGTAAGATAAAATTATCATTGAGAAATGATGCAGCGTTGTCAGCAGCTGATCGAAAATTCATCTTCCTTCTTTTTGCCCTTCTTCCCTGTTCTTTTTCGTCAATTTTGATGTTAATTGTTTTTTTTCTTTCTTTGATATTCTTTTATCTCTTTTTCAAAATGGTAAACGCCTTCTCTCATGAAGCATCAAATACAGCCGTTCTTCGAAAAAAGTCAATTTCTTTAATGCTATTCCTTTAAGTATGAGATGCATCGTCATATCGAAATAGATTTCCAATCTCGCCTCCGGACGTGTAGTCGATCTTAGATAATACTTTGGATCCGAGATTATTTTACTGGCAGCCTTGTACGTAGTACAAATCCGAAACTTAAATATTATAACAATATTAAACATTATAAGAACTTATAATTATAAAATAATAAGAATGCATAAATATTATAATAACACATAAATATTATTACAATATTAAATAATTTAAGAACTTATAATTATAAAATAATAAGAAGAATCTTAAATATTATAAGAATACATAAACATGAAAAGAATATTAAATATTATAAGAATATAAAATATTATAAGAATATTAAATATTATAAGAATATATAAAAATTATAAGAATATATACATATTATAAGAATATTAAATATTATAAGAACTTATAATTAGGAAATGAATGATAAGCACAATTAAACATTTTTTTTACAACTGACAAAATGTAAAATTTAAAAACATAACATTATAAACAACATTAGTGTCATTCGTTCGTATCCAGTCACAGTTTTCTAGCTTCTAAATAAGATTTGTATCAAAGAGGTTTTAAAGGTTTTTTTATTCTGCTGAATGAATCAAAAGTGATTGCCAATTGCACTATTATGATCATTGAAACTATGCATTCATGACCGAAGGTTTAATCTCTCTGTTTCAGATACTGACGGAGTGAGACTTTGAAAAGGCATCCCTTGTCATGGACGTGCGTCAGAAGCAGATATGCATTATTTAATTCCTCCATGTACGAAAAAATTGAATCAATTAACATTTACCGGCGACGATGAAGTTGATGTCAGCACAGTTTGGTTCGTCAATTTTATTTTATTTTTTGACATTTTTGAGTGACAAAGTGTGCTTCGGACGCCCATGCATAGCCCCTATTCAATCGCTGACAAGTACATTGAGATTAATGGTGAATATGTAGAAAAATATATTCTGGATAACAGCGCAAGTTTTAATGGTCCCATTCCTATCTTCGTAGCTCTTCAACTTTTTTTTGTTAAAAAATATGGTGCATCCATCGTATATATATATATATATATATATATATATATATATATATATATATATACTAGCAAAAGTACCCGTCATTGACTGGGTTCAAAACAGATCTACAGAACATGGACTCTGATTTATGAAAGTATGATAGGTTATGAAAAGAGAGGGTTGTAAAGAGATAGCTTCGAATTTGGGAGTCTCAAAACCAAAGCAAAATATGATGAAAGTAAAAATAAAATAGATAACCCCCATAATTTATTATACCATACCTGTTCACACTGAAACACTTATCACAATATTCTGTGGATCTATATTAAAAAAAACCTTGTTAAACTTTGTGACATATTTCCATTCTATGGAGGTCAGGCGCGAACGAACACTCCATGATTTTATTATACTATATTTCTTCAATACTTACGCAGATAGATATGAAAAGTCTTTATTAAAGTTTGTGCCTATTTCCATTCTATGGAGGACAGGTGCGAATGCAGACCCCACAATTTCATTATACCATGCCTATTTAAGTTAAAACATATTTATCAAAGTCTTATTATGTACATCTATATCAGAAACACTTGTAAACGTTTTTTTTTTTAAATTTTTAAATTTTTTATTTCCATACTTTGGGGACCAGGCGCGAACACAGACCCCACAATTTTAATGAATCATCATTATGCTAGATCGAACATACCCATTCCTGTGTCTCGATACATCTTCTATCATTATATGTGATCAGTGTTCTATGATAGTCAACCATATAGGAGCCTATTCCTGACCAGACACACACAGACCTTCAGCTTTATATATATATATATATATATATATATATATATATATATATATATATGTGTGTGTGTGTGTGTGTGTGTGTGTGTTATTTATTGGTTATAAATTAAGTTCTCACTGGGGTTATCATCGTGGGGCGCCATTTACGTTTGGGTGTATACACTGTATAACATCAAAGATTTTGTGTGTGTATGATTGTCTCTAATATAAATGGTTGTGTGTTTGATTATCATAAAGGGAATCGTGTGTGTGACATGTAATTTCTGAACCTACCTCTGCTTCTTCGATGTTGGATCATCTGGGAATTTCTCATCCTGGAGGGGGACTTGATACCTGTTTGACGAAGATTTATTACTCCAAGACGATGAATGGGTTTTATAGTTTTTATTTCACTTTCCCCAGAGGTCCTGCAGAAGGTGGAAGTGAACTCGGCTTGTGTGGGTTCTTCTTCACACACGTCAGCGTTCGTCTCCCCCTCCCCAGTTAAGAGGGGGAGACCACGGAAAAACGTCCGTCTTCTTCAAAGCCCAAATCAAATCTCCCAGATCTAGCCAAACTGACCACGTCACATATACGTAATCTGGTCAGCTGACCTTCGGTTCTGCTAAACGTGTCTACCTCCACGTTTACTCACCTCTCTCTCTCTCTCTCTCTCTCTCTCTCTCTCTCTCTGTAACATTCCTTCCTCCCTTTTTATCAAAATGTATGGCGAAGGCATACATGTTCTACTTCCCACATTTACTAAGAATGGGATATATATGCTCACCCCACTGGCAAAGAAAACTGTCATACCTTTATTCAATATACTAAGTAAAATAATATCAACAAATAATACCATGTGGCGCTAATCCTTGCGCCCTAGAAGGTCAACAACTCCCTGTGACCCCATGGTCTCTTCATAATTTAAATCAGAATTTCAGGAGCATCCTTTACTCCCGTCGACACTGCGCGTGATCGATAAATTCTCGGCAATCAACCGAATAATAAAATCGAGGTCCATCTGCCTCTTCAAAACGGACTATCATCGTCCTTGGCTTTACAGATCAGCCTTTCTTCCCATAGGTAGCACACTAAAAAAAATTTTTCCATCCCAAGCCTTATCCTATTCATCATAAGCCTACTCTTATTACTAGTATTTTGTGTGAAACAAAAAACCTCTTAACATTCCTTATGGTGGGTAGCCTTCTATTTTCCTAAGTACTTGCATACATATTTCATTCATCTTCTCTTGAGCGATTCGTAACATAATGGTCACGTCAGCCATTGCACCCCCTCTGCCCCTTACACCATGTCAGAGGGCATTTCATTTGCTCCCTGAAGTTGAATACAACTAGATCCGCTCACGCTGGACAGAATACATTCCGTTTACTGCTATGTCAGAAAAAACTTTTTTTTCCAAAGTCGGTAAGCGCAACCTGCCTTGAAGACACATAGCTTCACGGAAAACATCGGATTTCCACACATGAAGTACTCAAACTTGCTCCATGTTGATTCTACTCGAAATCAATAGAAATCACGATAAAAAAATAAAATTCGAATCATTTCTCGAGAATAATGAAATTAATAACTACCCATGTAATTCAACACCTCTCCAAAATTCTAACATGCTTGCCACAGAAATTAAATTCCATTCACGCCCCACTTTTTTTCTTTTATTTCTTCATATAGTTTATTTAACCCTATATTTATCCTTTTTTTACCTTACTTATGTGGTCAAAACGTCACTCATGTCGAATAGAACATTTATTCTACATTTCGAAAATTAAAATTAACACCGACTGAACCTTTGACTCTTCCGAAACTTTTTTTTATTATTATTATTTATTACACTGTTTAAATCTTATTTCTTTCTCTTTTCCCCTATTTTATTATTACTATTATGATTATTAATTAATTAATTAACAACACGTTTTTTCTTTTATTAATCATTCTTTCAATAGACCCCACAAGCAAAGATTCCACCTCTCCATTCTGCGAAAAAAAAATACATGTCAAAGAACAAGAAAATTCTGCCAATACCGTTTGACAACACATCAATTACATAAAAATAATAAATTAAAAAATACAAAAATATTCTATAAGCAATCACAAAGTCCCATCTTACTAATAACAAAATTCCAATTAACAAAACATAGATTCGTGGAACCCCATTTGACCACGTCATCAACTAGGTCGGCTGCATAGTGCATCATCTTTTACCATTCCACAGAATTCAAAATTAAAGAAAAAAAATCACAGTCGTTTACAAAAAATACCTAGACATTTACAATTAAAATACAGTCGTTTCTAAAATAAAATAAAACGACTCACTTATGAAGTCTCAGACAATCCTAACACTCGATGGAACTAAAATTGTCCATGTCAGAAAAAAATTCCTAAGAAGAAAAAAAAATCGTACAATTAGTGAAAAAGGAAAAAAAATCACATTTCAGAACCTATCCATTGTTTTTCATCAAAAGTACATATTGTTTTTCCTTAAAAGTTACACTTAGTTCACAGTTTAAAAATGCAACAAAAATATTCATAACACATATTTGTGATTGACGTGTTTATCTTTTGGAAAGGCTCACTTACTACAGTCATATGTTCTATTTCTTTTTTTCTGGTTTTCTCACTGGCTGTTGTTAAAAATTTACAGAATAAGGCCATTCTTTGTTTTTCCCTTCTAATTTTGACATTAAGTGATATTTTTCTTCGTTCATAACGAGCTAATTCCTAATACGATAAACATTTTTTAACTATTTTCTATATATAAAGTTTTACATCTGTGTGTCTGTATGTCTTCATTTTCTTTCTTCGTGAAAAGGTTGTACGTGTGTAATGCTTTTCTCTTTTTTTTCTTTTTTTTTCTTAATTCTTTTTCTAATTCGCCTAGTGTTTTAATGGACCCTACGTTGTGTGTGTTGCTTTGTATTTTTTTTTACTGTTCATTCTTTTTCTTTTTTTTTCATACATTTTATTGTTTTTCTTGTCCTTTTTTTTTCTTTTTTTTTCCCCGTGGCAACCAAAGTCCTTTTTTTTCTTCTTGTTTTCTTTTAAACCCACCCTTGCTAGGTGGTCTGGTCAGTTACGGCGCCAAATTGAATATGTTATATATTGGTTATCATTTAAGTTCTCACTGGGGTTATCATCGTGGGGCGCCATTTACGTTTGGGTGTATACACTGTATAACATCAAAGATTCCGTGTGTGTATGATTGTCTCTAATATAAATGGTTGTGTGTTTGATTATCATAAAGGGAATCGTGTGTGTGACATGTAATTTCTGAACCTACCTCTGCTTCTTCGATGTTGGATCATCTGGGAATTTCTCATCCTGGAGGGGGACTTGATACCTGTTTGACGAAGATTTATTACTCCAAGACGATGAATGGGTTTTATAGTTTTTATTTCACTTTCCCCAGAGGTCCTGCAGAAGGTGGAAGTGAACTCGGCTTGTGTGGGTTCTTCTTCACACACGTCAGCGTTCGTCTCCCCCATCCCCAGTTAAGAGGGGGAGACCACGGAAAAACGTCAGTCTTCTTCAAAGCCCAAATCAAATCTCCCAGATCTAGCCAAACTGACCACGTCACATATACGTAATCTGGTCAGCTGACCTTCGGTTCTGCTAAACGTGTCTACCTCCACGTTTACTCACCTCTCTCTCTCTCTTTCTCTCTCTCTTTCTCTCTCTCTCTCTCTGTAACATATATATAAATGTATATATGTAAAAATATTTATATATATATATAGAAATATTTATATATATATAAAAATATTATATATATATATATATATATATTAAATATTTATATATATATATAAATGTATATATGTAAACATATTTTAACCTTTATATATCTAATTTTAAATAAATAAGAATGTAAATATACTAACTACTAATTATAGTGGGGGTGATAAGTAGTTAAATGGATTAATCCTAACCTTATAAATACAAGACTGATAAATTAAAAAATGTATCCATTTTAAATGTGGAAATTGATGAATCGCACAGGTAAGAAATTCATTTTTATAGTATGAAAAGGTTAGTAATTGCAATTAAGAATAGGAAATTGGATCAAATGTTTGTAACATGTCTTCTTCCTAAAATTAAGGGTGGTGGTGTTTGATCAACACTGCTGGGGAGCCATGATGTAATATACTGTTTTGTTTTTAAATCCCCGAAACACTGTTTCATGGTAAACAATTGATGATCCCTTGAAAAATAAATTATTGGTATTATAGTAAATTCGAGAGCGAGTTGATGCAGTGATTGCAGGTGATTAAATGACTTACTGACTAGATGGTTTTCTAACGAATGATAAAAAAATATTTTTAAAGGTTAAAAACTTCAAAGACTATATATATGAAAAGAATGGCTTTTGCCGATGACAGGTAAATTAAAAAAGCTGTTTCGATTATCGGTATTTATCGGGAGTATTTTGAGAGAAAAATTAACTAAGATTACTCCGAGACTTGCACACTTAAGTTCTGTAAATTTTAAAGAAAATCTGTTCAGTCGTTTCGGAGTCTATAAGGAACTGACTCACACAGACAGATTAAGTTGCATTTATATAACTGTAGAGAAGATATATATATATATAACTTCTAAGAATATATATATATGTTTGTTGTTCCTTTGTTATTTATGTTTTCTAAAATCCGATTGCTGCATCGGAAAGGCCAGTTAAAAATACATAATATACTTTGTTATTTTCTTTAATTTAATCCCTTTTTTAGAATTTATTAGACAAAATTTAACTTTTATTTTACCGTGCCAATAAATATGATCATCACTGTATATATATATATATATATATATATATATATATATATATATATATATATATATATTCTTAGTAGTTATTTTATCTTGAAAAATATATTTAAAAACAATAGGATGACCAGGCGTATACCGCGGTTGAATGATGATTAACGAATATTTCATATTAAACAACCCACTGTTGATTTTATATGCCTGACATTACTGCTTGTCCGCTGATAATGGTTTGAATTGTAAAATTGTTTTAAACAGAAACATTCATTTCGATCGCACCTCTGTCATATCAAAAAACCTACTGTTGACGTTATATGTCGACCTTTCGGCTTGTGTGATAAAAAACTTCTCAAATGCACCCGTGATGTTAGTCTGTGTAAGGTGTTCACTTTGGTCAAAATTGCCTGTTTCTATCTATCAACTTACCCACAGGAGAATTTTCACGGCCCGTTGTTCTATCATTGTTGCTAAGCTATGACATGGAAAAAATGACTTTACTGATTATAGATACATTTAAATAACGGTTTAGATTATCGATTATCAGCAATTATCGGTGTATTCTGAGAGAAAACTTAACTAAAATCACTCCCAGACTTATACATTAAAGTTCTGTAAATTTTAAATAAAATCTGTTCAGTCGTTTCGGAGTTCATAAGGACGAACTCTCACACACAAACTGCCAAAGTTGCATTTATATAATTGTAGAGAAGAGATATACAAAAACTACGTTGAAACATTATATATTTTACGTCATGCAGTTTTCGTATTTATTCTTTAAAAAATCAATTTTCTGTTGATTATTGTATTGTACCAAATATATATTAACTAAAAACGTATTTCAGTCTGTTTGTTTGTTCACAATTTTGTCTATATTTTTAGTAAT